>NC_064290.1:50329633-50510832 GCF_019186545.1 Solanum stenotomum
AGAGGGCTCAATATTGTTTTGTTTGTTTGTTGGGATTAGGATATGTTGTAATATTGATTGAAAAAAGTGTGGTGTGGCTATTCCCCTTTCCCTTTCCCTATCTCTGCAACTCCACAGCGGACTAGGGGGGCGATATTTTTACCTCTAATTATTATAGTATAACATATAGTATAAATTTCATTTCTATATTTTTCTTATTACTTTATTTCTTTTATATGTATTTGTCATTTTTCTCTTTTTATTTATTACACATAATAAGTAATCTGTGTTTATTATTCAGTGAGTCGTATAATTTATTTCATATTTTTTATGTTCATTTTTTACTTATTCAGTATATTAAAAATAAATGTCTATTTATTTTTATTATTAATACATTTTAAAATTGTCATTCAAATGTAGACGAAAAGAATACTAAGTAACAACTACATATATATTTTTACGCTATTAGTATATACAATTTAAATTCATTAAAAATATATATGTGTACAATTTATATGTATAACAGTATACCTATAAGATATTCCATGAGGTCTAACTAATAGGGGGAAAAGTGTTTAAATCTTGTTGGTGCTTTATTCTTAAAGCATCTCTCTTTGTTCTGACTCCTTTTTATTTTTTTTGGTTTTAGTTTCTTGATACTCTTATTACTAGTTTTTTTTTTTTTTATAGGACAGCTAATTAACAACAAGAGGGGTTCAAGTGTACTTTTTTTTACTGGAGTTTGATTAAATTTGAATTACGCTAGAAAGTTTCACATTCAGGTAAAACATTCACTAATAAAGACAAATTTGTATTCAAGGGAACTGAAACCCGATACCTCTTGGTTTAAGGATGAAAGAGTATATATTACTCCACTACGACTCTTGTTGGTGAATTAACTTAATTACTTGCAAATGTATGCTTGTGTGATGTAACAAATTTGTTTTGTGTTTTGAAATTTTCTTAGCTTGAAATTTTTCATATAGTATTATTATGCTATTTATAACTTGAGAGGATGGGTGATTAGATGCATTTTAGAGAAAGAAATTATATTTTTGAAAATTTGGTAATGAAAAGTTTGACAAACGGCAATATTTGGGGTTAATGAGTTAGGATTGAGTTTTGATTAGGAGGGTGCAAAAATCGATTTAATCGATAAATTGAATAGAAAAAAATATTATTGATTTATTGGTATTAGGTTATCTGGTGGTTTTAAGCGATTTTGTAAATTTTTTTATTGGCGATTATTGGTTTAGTTTCCAATTTTATGATTTTGGTTAATGGTTAAACTGATAACACAATAAAATTATATTAAAATTACTATTTTATTAGTACTATCGGTCGTAGTCAAGACACACTAGCTTCTCTGCATCTCTATTGGGACATCTTCTCTCTTCTCGACAAAAAACTAGTATTACCTTCTCATTTCTCAATTTTAGATTTGATTGTGGCAAAGACAAACAATTAGTGTTGTTTCCGCAATTTATTGCATGAGTCTTTAGAAAGAATTCAAACAATCTTGTCTTCAATAAAAGTTATCAATGTAGAAATTTATGTTGCACTTTCATCCTTACTAGTATCATTTTTATTTTATGAACATCGTGTATATGTGATCAAATAAGCATTTTCTTATCGGTTAAACTGAAAATTGAACTATTAAGGATAAAAAATTGGTTAATTGAAAATTGATAATGATTTGGTTATCAGTTTAGCATATTCACAAATCAAAAATTAACAGTACATAAAATCGAACCAAATCAACGTATGCACACCCCTAGTTTTGATAATTCAATTAGATTCGGAGGGTAATCTATAATTTGATTGGATAGTTTGCTAAAAATAGTCAAAATCGATCTCAGAGGTTAAAACCAATCTAAAATCATAGTTCAGAAAAGTGTTAGTTGAAAAAAATTTATTTAAAAATGTTTTTATTTTAAAAATATTGATAAAGTAAAAAATGCACCATTCAGATTTTGAAGTCCTACCTTCTTTGTGGCAGATACATTTCTATCACTAGATTATTGATAATTATTAATTAAAAACAATGTTACTTTTTATTTATACTCATTAAATTTATATTTTTGTGAAGAAAATACAATCTCTAGAGATCGATAGATCAATTTTGCATTTTATTTTTTATCAAAAAGAAATGACAGGTTCAGTTATATCATTCCATTTTTTAATTTATTTTATTGGTTATATGGTGGTGGAGGGAGACTTAATTATAATTTTTCAAACTAAATCACTACTTTCTATTATTATTATTTTCAATAAAGCACATTTATGAAGACTTTTATTAGTAATAATAGATAGTACAAAAGGTTGGAGACTTATAATTATAATTTCCAAATTAAATCAGTACTTTCTATTTGGTGCAGCTTTTGTGAATCTTTTATTACAACTATTTGCTAGCAGAATGAAATAGGAAATGTATTTTGGGACCCAACAAAAAGAAATTAAAGAAAATAAAAATGTTGACATAATTTATTTTAAAATACCAAATAAAGTGAACAATTGAAATTATTAGCATCACTATATGGAATTTTTCATTTTACAGTGAATATTGGGCCTATGAGCCCAAATATATCCAATAAGTATTAAGATGAATGTGCGATCATGAAAAACAAATAAGATTAAAATTAAATGCATTCAATAAAATACGAAAGCAACACACGTAGAAGATAAAATAAGAAAGTATCACCCCAGACGATTTATGAATTTCCGTATACACTATTGGCTTTGTATGATTTTAGAACCTCGAAATTCACTAATTAATTTTTTGTTTAAAATAAATAAAAATTTGACAAATAAATTTACTAAAAATAGTAAATGTTTGCGTCATTTTTTTCTCTCCAAAAATTAAATAGAGGCAACTAAGTCGATTAGAAAATGATAAAAATAAATAAAATCTACTCAAATAAATAATGAATCTGGTTGGCTATATTTCCATTTGATAGAAGAAAAAAAAGAACTAAGGAATGTGAGTAGTCCGATATTATGGGTGTGTATGGTACGAAAAAAAATATTTTTTTTATAAAATTTATTTAAGAGAGTCATATAGTAGCTTGAAACAGAGTAGAAAATTGATATAAATAATTGTCCATAATAATAATAGCTAACATATATATATATATATATATATAATTTTTATAGATTTAATAAATATAATTTATTTTTTTATTAATGGCTATATGTGTAATTTGTTCGAAAAAAACGCCTATATATGCCGTACCATTTGTGTCAAGTATATGTCTTGGCGTATTTCATACATAGGTTTTTTTTTTTGTTTTAAAAAAAAAAACAGATTTGTGTACAAAGTATTTCGTATTATTATGTAGGATTCAAAGAAGTCGTATCAGTCTCACACCAGTATGTATAATATAGATATTCTATTTTGATATAAGTATCATGAAGCAATCATTAGTGACTGATTGCACGATTCTATTGCATGTATAAGTATTTATAATAAATAGAGAGAAACCGATAATGTGAACATATTTACACAGATAAAATTTAGGGAAAATAGAAGTATTTTATTTTGTGATAAGTACTCATTCATTTTTTACTATATGATTAAGATTCAAAGCGATTTATCATCAACGTGAAATTTTCTAATGCAAATTTAAATCTAATCAGATCCTTAATAATGTAATTACTGAATACCGAATGAAAAAAAAACAAAAATACGAATATGTACAAGATGTGTTGTTCCTTTGGTGAGTGCCAAGCTGGTAATATAATTGAGGTTGGACATAGCAGTTAGGGTGAGTCGTTTTCCATGTCTCAGCCATAATAAATGGCCCTTCAACTATAGATAGATACACTACATTTCTACATCTTATTTTTGTTTTTTAATTCAATGTTTGGTATTCATATTAGAGTTTGATTATTTTAAATTCGTATCACATAGGACTATTCATTCAGGGGAAGTGTTCCCTATTTAGAATTTTTTTGTACTCAGGGCTCAAATATGAAATTTCTAATTAAGAAGGGAATATTCTCATTCAGTGCACCGCATCCGTTCACATCTTACCTTTCACCACCATAGACATCTCTTTTTCACCATTAATATGCTTATTTGGCTCTATTTGATCCACTTCATTCTTTTATTTTGGAAAAAAGAAAGAAATTTGAATATATCTAATTAAAAGATATTTACAGTACGAAATAAGAAAAATCATAAGAAGATGCACGGTTGGTGATTTATTATTATCTGTCTGAACTTTGATATACATAATTATTTATTATTTGTGCTAATGGAAGATATAGAACACATACATATTTTTTGAATTAATCAAGGTACGCATAAATAAACTGATTCAAACAATTGTTATGACACCCAAATTTGACATTTAAGTCGTGACATGACCGATGATCGAACTACTATCCATAAGACGAACCCTTTATATTTAAACCGCCACATGCATTCTTTGTGTCTATCAACATGGATTGTGGTGCAATAGCGAGACCGTTCTATTCTTAACTAGAGGTCTCGAGTTCGATTCCTGACTCCAAACATCGCGTGGAAAATAAAAAAATAGCAATTATTCGTGTCTTTCACCCCTATGAGAGCTCTAACATTAGTGGGTGGTAGTTTTAAATCTCAATTAAAAGTTTGATGGATAAATATGGACCCTTTTTATTAAAGAAAAGTTGTTTATTGAAAATTACTCTCTACTTCCAATATAGAAATAAAATTTGTATAAAATTTGTATACACTGTAATAAAGTCAACATAATTTTTTTCTCATATAAACGATGATTTGCCAACCATAACTATGCTGAAAGGACAAAAAAATCTAATGAAGAGACAATTGAACAATTTCAGATAATTTAAGAACAAATTTGAACTTTTCCTCCATATTAATCATTCAAAATTCAAATAATATAAGTTTCTTAAATATATATGTATTTTTTTGTGTGTGGGTGAACTTTAGTTCTCCCCCAATTTTAATTAAATAAATAAATTACAACTGAAATTCAAAACCATGTGATTTAAGTTTAGCTTTTTTATACGATTTTTTTTTTTGCATGCACATATCACTGAAATTCAGTGATTTTTATTAAAACGTTCGACAAAAATATTTAAACTTCAGTCACACGTGCATGAACTTTTGACATTTTTAATGAGTCGGGCTGTACTAGCATTTTGGAGGCCCGGCCCAATTCTACTTACAACAATATATTTCTTCCTATTTCAAATCTTAATTATTTTGACAAATTGACATTGGTTGAATTGAAATTATATTTAATGTTTTAGAAAAAAGTACTCATTAGTTGTTTCTTTAATTCATTCTTAGTACTTTAACTAAATTGTATGTTAAAATATTTAAGAGAAATAAAAAATATTTGACCAAATAAAATACTTCTATGATTAAAACTATTCAATATATTTCTTAAATAAATTGAATAATTTGTAGTCAAGAAAATATATTTTTTAATTGATTGGACAACAAATTAAACTCCTAAACCAGATTAGCTACTATAGTTTTAGATTCATTCAATTCCTTAGATTTATGATAATGACAGTTCCTGCTTCCTACGCCTGGATTTCAAATTGGGATAAAAGGTCAACGTATATCGTTATTAGGTTTTTCATCTGATGTTTGATATTTATTTTAAAGTCTCGATTAATTTAAAAAGGCACAACACAAACCTCATTAAAAGGGGAATCGATCCATACTAAGATTTTTTCATCTTTTAGATTTCAAACTCAAAAGTTTTAATTAAGGATAGGATTATAGGAATGTAATGTGCAAAAATCAAACCGACCAATAAATCGAACCAAAAAACTTTTATTGATTTATTGGATTAATGGGGTTTTAATGGTTTCATGAAGGAAAAGCAAATTGATGCGGTTTTACTTTTTAAATTTTGGGTTATTGGATAAATTGATAACCCAATAAGACGGTAGTAATTTACTACTTTACCCCTACTTAAATCTTAAATATTAATATTAGTATCTTGCTAGTTACTGCCTTTGCCCTTTAATTTACAATTCACAATGACTTCGAGTTCACAAGAAACAACCTCTTTCATTTTGTGTTGCACATGTATAATTCTTTGAGCAACTTTCACATATAGCAAACACAAAATTCATATTTGTATGTTATAGCAAAATTTGCATAATTGTGCTCCATAGCAAACATAAATATGTATATTTCGCTATACATATACAAAAGAAAGCAATTGTATAATCTGCTTTGGTAAACATATACAAAAAGATCAATTGTATAAAGTGAGAGAGGCGAGTGAGCGAACGAGATATGGGAGAGTGGCGAGCGAGATCTGGGAGAGGGGAACGAAAATATATGTATATATACAATTTTCATGCATTTTATACATTTGCGTTTTTGTAAAAGTGAGAGAGGCGAGTGAGAGAGCGAGATCTGGGAGAGTGGCGAGCTAGATCTGGGAGAGGGGAGAGAGGGGAACGAAAATATATGTATATATACAATTTTCTCTCGCTTTATACAAACACAAACACATTTTATACAATTTGCATTTTTTGTATAAAGTGAGAGAGGCGAGTGGGAGAGCGAGATCTGGGAGAGGGGAGAGAGGGGAACGAAAATATATGTATATATACAATTTTCTCGCGCTTTATACAAACACAAACACACTTTATACACTTGCGTTTGTATAAAAAACGAGAGAGGCGAGGGAGAGAACGAGAGTGGCAAGCAAGATTCACCAGGAGAGAGGTGAAATAGCAACAGTTTGCTATGAGGTACAATTAAATCAAACTATATTTATAGCATTTAATTTGAACTAATAGTTTGCTATTATATATAATTTTCCCTAATTCTTTTTATGTTAGTTAAATTACTATTGTTTATATTTTATGAGCATTCTGTAAAGTTATATTATTGTCCTGTCAAGTTAAATTATTAGAGAAGTCATATATTTGTTTTACGAGCATTTTCTTATTGGTTAAATTGAAAACTGAACCAACAAATCAAAAAAAAAATATCTTATTGATTTAGCGCATATTTAAAAACTGAAAACTAATCAATTGAACCGATAATATATATAAAATAAAAAATCGAACCAGATGATGTACACCTCTAATTAAGAAAGGGATCTTATCCATCCATCAAAACCGTTAATGATATAAATAATTATAGTGTGATATTGCAATCAAATGAATGGACAATAACTTTAGACCTATAAAAGTGATGTTTCTATTTTATGTATGGCAAATACATAGAAAAAAGACAACACCAATTAAGTTGTTTTCTCATTCATAAATATTAAATGCTATCTAATTTATGGACCATATAGTACTCGTAAGGTAGTCCACATGAACTCTACAAATTTGATTATAATATAGCTAGAGTCTCAAGGCTCTTGGGGAGTCAAAATAGGCATGTTCATTAATGGGAACATGAACACTTAAAGAGGATATAAATCCTAAACATTTTGGTGATGCCTTCTATAGGGATTTTATTCTTTATAGGTTTATGTCCAAATTTAAGATTAAATTATTTGACGCTCAAAATTTGAACTCTGTTACATAAATTAAAACACGGGGTGACATTTTACACCAAATCATCTTATGGATAAATGTGTCACTAGTGGGTAAGATTTGCTTACTTAGGCAAATCTCATGCGGTGAGGCAAACCTCAGCGAGAACATTGAGTCCATAGAGGGGTATATGTGACAGCTCAGCTTAAGATAAGAAGTTCCACATTGGCAAAACACAAGAGAGATGTTGGGAGTATAAGTAAGCAAACCTTACCCACTAGTAATGCGTTTTAAAACCGTATGAACCTATTCCCAAAGCGGATAATATCACTAACGAGCTGGATCGTTACAGAAAGATTGGTCTTCTTGAATCTTCGCTTTCACCCAAACTCTATCTCCAAATGTCCATTCCTCCGTGTGCCACGTGTCTTAATCTAATTTTGGCCAATACAAATTGCAAGTTAAAAATTTCTTCTCAAGCACTAATTAGGGTTATATGATGGGGAACTCAATTATATTGGTCATCGAAGTACCACGATTCAACCACTATAGGTAATCACCAATTTTTATCTATTGATTGATAAATTTGTGGCAATTGTGAATTCGAAGAGCATGTATGTATAAATTACACATAATGTGTATAGTAAGATTTCCTAAGTAATGTTTGGTTCATAAATATAAGGAGTATAAGAGGGACACTCTAACATTAAGAGTCGTGTGTTTTTAATAAACAGTTTCTTATCCATGTCGTGTGTTACTTTTCTAATTAAATATTGAATATATTTCTTTTGAAGTTACGGGATCATTAATTTTGTCTAGTTCCTTTCATTATTCTTCCCCACAAGTAATTTAATTTCAACCACTAACATTTGTCTAGTACCCCCNCCCCCCCCGCTTTCTTTTCACAATAGAAACGTAAAACTTTTGTTGTTGATACTCAATTAATTCTCACGCGTGTTGTGTGATAAAATGATAAATACTTTTAAAAATTTTAATCATAGATTTCTGGTTCAAATCCTTTTAGATACTTACTCGACCAGCCCCCTCAACGTAAAACTTTCCGTCTCAAACAAAAACTGTTATACTATGTATTACCCTTACCCTTATATTACATTAATTTATTGAGAATAAAATGAACATATGATCAATGTTGTCATCTGAAGTGTCAATTACTTTAGTTATCACGAGTGAAAAACAAGCATAAATACATTTATTATTGTTATCAAAATTATTAAATTTATGTATATATATATATATTGGAGCAAAAAGACAATAAGCACTACAAGAAAAGGGTAAATTACATGGAGATTTTCCTGGGGATTAGTACGAAAATTTGCAGAAAAATAAGTTTCCTGCGAATTTTCATACTAATCCCTAGGAAAATTCCCATATAATTCACAGTTTTCTTGTAGTGAAGTACAACCACATTCACTATAGGTACCAACATTCTAGTACTGGCTAAGTTTTAAAAAAGTTACCCTATGAAACGTAGAGAGATGGGGGGGGGGGGGGGGGGNGAAAAAAGTAAAAAAAAAATAAAAAATCATAGTCAAACGATTCTTAAAAATTTCACAACATACCAAAAAAAATTTCATATTCAAACGATTCTTAAAGTTTCACATCATACCAAAAAAAATTCATAGTCAAACGATTTTTAAAGTTTCACAACATACCAAAAAAATATCAGTCAAACAATTTTTAAAGTTTCACAACATAACAAAAAATTGATGATAGTACTAATTCTCATATAGTGTTAGTCGAGCTATATATATATATATATATATATATAATTGGTGACATTATGGAACATTCATAAATTAAAAATTAACATTACCTAACCATACTTCACCAAAGTGGTCAATTTGGAGTAGCCTCTAAGCAAAAGATTGAAGAACTTGGTTGAAACTACTAAAAAATGATGTAAGGTATTTTAATGTATTTGACTGTTCGATCAAAATAATTTTTAATCGTTAGTTAAAAAATATATACTAGTTATGGATAAGGAATTTATATTATATATTATATAAAAAATAATATAGTCATCGATTATTCTTTTAATAGTGGTTATGTAAATATTTAATATAAAGTATTGAAGATGTTGATAGGCTATTTTCACACAATCACCTATTGTATGAAGTACCTCGACTTGTCAATTCCATATGCTGCAATGCATGTGTACGTAAACATTCACAAAATACTGACACTATTTTGTACATGTTTCTATAGAGGGATAATTGCATTTTTGGTCCTTTAATTATTCATGAATTTTGAATTTATAAATTATTCATGGTCTAGATTCAAGATTTATTTAAAAATATATATATGAAAGTATTATTTTTAACATGTCGGTGTGTACTAACCCCGAAAAAAGTTCTTCCCTATTCGTGTATATAAAATATTATTTGGATTTCAAAAAACTTCTAGCTGGTCATCTTATGTTTTCAAGGTGCGATACAAACATATTTGTAATGTAACACTTATATCTTATGAATAGAGTATAAAATTAAGTGTCACATTACAAATATGTTCTTTTTTCGATGTCTATGCATTTTTTATTAGAGATTTCAATTTTTGATAGTTAATAAAATGTTTATTTAATTTAAAATTTTGAATCTGACTCTAAACCCTGATTTAGGACAAGAATGTTTGTATAATATGTGGCTGTTGGTTGGATTTATTATGGCTCATGAAAAGCAGAGATAAATTAAATTGACATGAAATGAAATGTTACTTTCTGAAATTATTTAAGGAATGATTGCTAGTCACACCATTCTCTATTATTGTAAGTCTTTTTTCATCAGTCAATCTCCTACCTACCCCCACCCCCTCAATAGGGGGTTGGTGTTTATGTGGATAAAAGAAAGTTTTTTTTGTTCTTATGAGGTGTATATAAGAGTATAGTTTCTATCCCTAGTGTGTTTTTATATCCCTTCGTTTCAGTTTGTTTGTCTAACTTGTTTTCTAATTCGTTTCAAAATATTTTTCTTAGTAACTTTTTAATTATGATTTTTCACATTCCATGTTTAAGATTACAAAATTAAAGGATATTTTGATATATTTGACATGTATATTTTCAATTTAAGACCATAAGATTCAAAAGCCTTCTTTACATTCTTAAATTTTGTGTCAAATCAAAATGAGACTGACAAATTAAAACGGAGGAAGTATATGCTTTTCACAAGTTTTAATTCATGGTACTTTCTTTATACTATATAGTTGTCATGTGAATCTTCCTTCTTTTATACATTGTTTTTTTGTTTGGTTTCCATTCGATGCTCGATATTCACATTAGAGCCCGACTGAATTTGAATATGCATCGAAAAATTTCACATTAAAATAAAGTGCTTCCTAACAAAGGCGACTCCATACCCAAGAGGTCTCGAGTTCGAGACCTCTGGGTCTTTTATACACTATTGCAGTGTAGTTAAAGACAATATTTGTACATGGACTAGCTAATTTGTCCTCAAATATATGCATGGTTTTCTTTTCTTTTTCATTATCCTTTTTATTTGTGTCATTACCATCTCTTATGGTTAGGGTCATGCATCATATGATCATAATTATAATAATAATTATCCTTAGTCCCATATAAATTGAGGTTAATTATATGAATTATCATTTTTATGTGGCTAAGCTCATTTTATATTCTTATCAACAACATATTTTGTAGGAGTATATATATATAGTCCCATAAGTGGATCTTGGGAGGAAAAAGTGTACACTGATTTTACCTCTACTTTATAGATGAAGTTGAAACGTTGTTTTCGATAGATCTTAGCTCGGTTCAAAACAAAAACAGTCTAGAAAAAATTGTAATGAAAGTATTGTACAAGAGACTTACAAAAATAACTAGTAGTAGAATGGTACAACAAAATAATACTATAGTTGAACTACACAAAATAATAGATAGAAACAGAAATCGAAGAAAAAAAAAACTACAAGAGTAGTGCTACGACTACTAGTAAGGGAAACAAGACAATGTACTCCTATCTACTACATAAGTTAGTACAAAGGGTATACATATATATATACATTAAATTGTGAAACACAAATACAAAAAGGAGAGGGAGAAAGAGGCGAGCGAGAGAGGCAGTGCATCCCAGATACAGTAGCAAGGCCGGCCCGGTAAATACATGTATCTAGACTGAAACTAAGACAACATATATAATTATTGAAACTATCATTACATTGAGTAATTAGCTTCTATACTAGCGTCCTAAATGAATGTTAAGGAAGAGTCAAAATTTATGAACTTAACTACCTCAAAATTAACTTTAAACCTGTAGATCTGGAGTTTTAAATTATAAACCACACGGATGAATTTGAACTTAGATTAAATTGTCATCGATTTGAAGATAGATTATGTTATACCTTGTAAATAAAATTCAAAAGCATGGAAAATTTGTTACAAATCCACTATATGAATCTTGATACAAGTGAAAAAATGAGTTATATCAGCTTATTTATTGTAATCGATCGATGCACAAATAGTTAAGAAATACATCAACGAATAGTAATATTCATTTAATACATGATGACATTCCTTTTAAAATATCTCAATGTTAGGTCAAATGAGTTATTATTACTTAATTCTTCTATATTAAGCACCAATAGAATTAAACACCCCCACCCCACCCCGGACCCAAGGACATTAGCATGAAATATGAGAATTGATTGCTTACATATGTTAATGTTAATTAGTTGATAGTTGTTAGGTCTCTCAAATCGGTGTGGGGCCGGGGTCTTTTGGTTTTCTTATATAAACTTGGACAATCATTTGCTTACAAGCTAGCTTTCAAAGTTGATGTAGCGTCAGGTCCTATATCTATCATGGTATCAAAGTGAGGTTCATCATAACTTGTCGTTCTTGATCCACGCAGTGCGCTTCTAGCCCTGGGTGTGACGGAAGGTGTTACGCCTCCCACATCAGTGCATGATGGTTTCTTTGGTCTCCTTATATGGACTTGAACAATCCTTCACTTACGAGCTAGCTTTTGAGGTTGAGCTATTCTCATCAGGTCCTATATCTATCATCATGGTATCACATTCCAATTTGTCGTTCTTGATCACGCACCATGCTTCTAGCCCTCGTTGTGACAGAAGGTGTTACCCCACCCAGGATGATCAGTTCTTTTATCTTCTTATATGGAGTACTTGGGCAATCCTCACCTTACAAACTAGCTTTTGAAATTGAATTAGATTCAGATCTTATATCTATTAATAGTAACTTAACAAGAAAGTACATGTAACTTAATAAAAAGTACATGCTTTAAGCAAGAGGGGCATGAATTATGAATATATGTGTCTCTAGGTCATGTGAAGAACTTGCTTATAAACTTTATAGTAAAATCCAAAAATATGTGTTGCGTCGTCGATTGTACAAACTCAGACAAGCATCATGCAGTTGACACACATAATTTAATGCTTTCATACTTTATTATTAACTATTGAGATTTCTCTATCTTGCACGCATACTAATGCATGAATGAATAATAATGTTGAACATGGAGTTGTTTGAATTCATGTACTATAAAAAAAGACTTGGTTGTTTTTATACTTTTGGGAAAGAATAACATAAAATCATTGAATCGCATTAAAAAATTAGATCTACCATTATTATAGGCGGGTTCAGAATCTAGAGATGATGAGGATAATTATACACGTATATCGAAGCAGTGTAACGAAATATCAACTCATCAGAAAAATATTATTAAACGCACATATATAAAATCGATGTACAAATAGATAAATATGAATTAAATGGCATTGGCTGAAAAAGTTTGTAGTATGGTTCATGAACACTACTTTGCACTAGGGGTGTACAAAATCAAACCGAAACTGAATCAAATCGCAAATCGAGAAAAAAAATCTGACTAATGGTTTGGTTTGACTTGATTTGGTATTGGGAAAAAAACCCGACTATACTTGGGTTGATTTGGTTTTAACTAAAAAAAGTCAACCCGAGACCAAACCAACCCGACATTAAATATATAATTTTTAATATTTATTTTATATATAAATAAAAGTATTTACTTTGATGTAATTTCTAAATATTACTTATATGTTTTCATAATTTTTATCATTTAACATATTTTTTCAAGTTTTTTAAGACTTAGAATTTCAGTACAAGAAAACAGTTAATTACATGGGGATCTTACCTAGGGATAAATTTCACAGGAAATAGATGCGGATTTTCTTGCGAATATTTTAAATTCCTCAATATTAGGATATATTATTAGCGAATTGTATTTTCCCAACAAATTCTACAGGTTAATTTGGCGCCATATTGCGCAAAATTTGTACTTGCGACATCACGTGAGGAAATATATCGACGGGTACACTATCTCTAGGTAAATCCGCAGATACTAGGGACTTATTCTTGGAGATTTGCCTACGAAATTTATTACTTGGAGAAATATTTGGGGATTATTTGCTGTGGATTTAGCTAGGAACTTTTTCCTGGGGATTTACCTACGAAATTAATTACTTAGGGAAATATTGGGGGATGATGTTGCTATGAATTGAGATGAAAATTGTTTCTTGGGGATTTATGTAGGATTTTTATAACTTGAAAAATTTTCTAGAAATTTTACTAGCTATAGATTTAGTGATCCTTCCATACTTACCTTTAAATTTATATTATTTCAAATCTTTTCTTAATTCAATTAAAAATATTAATGATATAATTTATTATTACATTTAACAAATTATATAAAAGGACACTAATAAAATAAGTAAAAGTGATTTGAATAGGAAAATGGTAGAATCGAAGATTAAATAAACATAAAATAAAACAAAGTATTTAATTAATTTATGGACATGTGGAATCAACAAAAGATTCTCTAGGAAACTAGTTTGTTGACATGAATGGTTTCAAAATGTATTTGAGATAAAAAATTATCTAAAAACTCCTTTTATTTGGAGATTTACTAATAAGTAAAATTTTCTTAAAAACACGTTTAAGAAAATTAAAATTATAATAATGACATGACAGAATGAATTTTGTTATTAAATATTTACTTTCTATTTAAAGTATAAATGCCACACATACATAATAGGATATACTATTAATAATTATTGATTATAACTTCCTTGCACATTAAACTTATAAACATATTTATATTTTCAATTATTTATTTATAAGACTTTTGTATGAATAATTTAAATTTTGCATGCGTTTAATATGCTTAGTTATGGATATTATCTCATAGAAAGTGTAGGCACAAAAATTTCATGATATGTTGTGTGGTAGTGATTTATTTTAAATATATAAATAATTTTCATGTTTCATTTTTTAAGAGTTCAATCACATAAACTTTAGCCAATATTTTAAGATATATTCCGTCACCATATTAATATGGGATGGCTTTATAGTTCTTTTTGTATAATTTATGAATATTAAAAATTATATTTTTAATATTTAATTAATTTAATTAAATTTAGCTTTAAAAATTAATCAAATCGAAGAAGATTACCAAAAACTAATGTAATGTCTTTGGTACTTCTTGTACCACATCGATGGAAGATCATAAGAATTTAGCATATTTAATGTTAAGACTATGAACATTGGGAGAATTGAGCAATTATGTATGGGGTGGGCACTACTAGGTATTGGGTTGGGATTAAGTTAACCATTTAATATGACTGGGGACAATGGTATTAAATATAGGTAATCAAGAAGAGGTATAATGTGTATGGGTTGACAATGATATTAAGTGTATAGTTAACCAATAAGAGGTGTATGAGTTTAAATAAACTAATTAATTAGGAGGTAATAATTAATATTTACGTAAAAGAAATTTCTTAAAAATTTATTAGAATATTTTCATGTGACTTTATTTGTGAAAAAAATGGTAAGAAAAATCCTATTTTGTTAATATTTACCAAAAACAAATTGGGATATTTTACATATTTTTTGCAAGAAAAATTGCAAGTAATTTACCTGCGAAATATAAATTCCTAGGTAAATTACTTGGGGATTTTGAAATTCACAGGAAATAATTACCTAGAAAGGTTTTTCCATCGGATTCTCTTTGGTAGGAAAATCCGCTGGAAACAATGTTTCCTGCGAATTTTTATATACAATCCATAGAAAAATCCCCAAGTAATCCACACTTTTCTTGTAGTGTTTTGAATGATCCAATAAAGATTATAGTCCATAGATAGTAGTAACTCTAATAAAACTCAATTCAAAATTAAATCAATACTTATGCTAACAAAATAAATTAATTCAACACTAAGAATGACAACAATGTTGAATATTTGTTTTTAGTTTTACATTGGTTTAGATATTTAAAATACATAATCTAATTTTAATTTTTCTTTAATGTTTAATCATGTAATTAATACTTATTAGATTTATTTTAGCATTAATTAGTACTTTTAAATTATGATCATTTACATTATGACTTATCAATTTGTAATATTTATTTTATATGATTTCATTATTATTTTTTATTAAATATTTTTGTGTCATCACTCATCTCATATTTTATGTTATTTTCTTTAGAAACACCTTAGATAGTTGTGTTTTGATTGGACTTGTAAAAAAATATTTAAAGCACAAGTTAATTATATATTTGTATGAATACTTTACCAGAAAAATCCTCACACTCAAATTGAGGTATTAAGTAGCAAATTCGACTAATCCCTCAAATTGGACTTTGAGTTTGTCATCAGACTCAAGTTGAGGCATTAAGTAGACAATTCGACTAATGCCTCAGATTGGCTTTTAAGTTTTAGGATGTCTAACAGAATATATAATCGTTTTTCATAATATATATTATGCATGTTGTTTTCCAAAGTTAATGGGACTTGGTAACCCCTCCATGTAGGTCCAACTCTGATCAATATCATAATAAAGTGATACTCCTTTAATAACTCAAAATTTCAAGTGAGGAGGTCCACATTTTACCTTCATTTAAGGAGGGTGTTAAAGACATATTCTCGTTATTTCATTTTATATGTCTTAATTTAAATGGTCTGAAATAAAATCGATACACGTATAATTTATCAAATGTCTTTAATTTGAATCGGACAATCTTGAACATATATATTATGTGGAATGTTTAAACTAAATAATTTCTAAATATAAAAAGAGAATTTCTTTTAAAATAAACTAAAAAATCACAAAAATTGAAAATATAGAGTAATAATGTTGCTTCCTTTTAATAACTTAAGTGCTTAAATGAGACGATGTACATACTTTTATAGCTTACCAAAAATGATTTCCATATACTAAGCTAGCGTTTGATCATAGATTTCCAAAAAAATTGGCAATTATTATATGGGTGAAATTTCACCATATGTTTGGCCATAGTATTTGGGAAACATATTCCACTTTTTTGAGGAATACGATTTATATCCATAATTTTAAAACTATCAAAACTAACCATATGTTTGTATCATATAGTAAGAGAGAAACGTCGACGTGTCACGACCCAGACCGTCGTGATTAGCACCCATACAAATCCTCCGATGGGAGAACCATTACAACACAACTAACAACTTAACTAAAAACTAAGGCATTTAAAGATACGGAAGCAGGTTTAAATGACAATAAAAATGGAGTACCCATAAACTCCAAAGGTTTAAACAATTAACTAACCAAACTAATACGGAAAAACAACCCTTAAAACCTGAAAGTCATTGTGCCAAAACTCTACTAACGACAAGTCTAAGAACAAGGGGTACAACCCTGAAACTAAACAAATACCTTAAACAAGAAGTCTGAGTCTGAAAATATCAAGAGAGATCCATGGCAGCCTGAAAGAACTGGCTCACCCTTGAATCCGACCACGCTCAATAGTCACTTTGCTGAAGTCTATCAATAGCCGCCTAAAGATGCCCTGTACTCAACAAAGAATAAGCAAGTGTAGTATCAGTACACAACCACAGTATACTGGTAAGATCAAGCGGCTATCCCAATAAGTGAAACACATGCAAGTAACCACAACATTATAAAACAGGCATACACCGAACATATATAATATTAATCATCTTTTCAAGATCAATGTAGCATCACACATTCTCAATAATACACATTGGTTATCAATTCAGAGCAACATACAGTCTTCCAATATCAATCATCATTGGATATGAACGTACTCATCACAAGTAGATACACAACACAATTCAATAGTCCTCTCATGGAACCCAATTCAATGGTTCTCTCATGGAACCTACACCCAAATCGTTAGCATACCGAAACGTGGTACCCGATCCAATGTTTATGCCAGAACGTGGCAACCGATCTCATGTTTATGCCGGAACGTGGCAACCGATCCATTCAACAAACCACGATCACAATCACAATGTATATTCTCACAATCATACAATAAGAGGTGATTCATGGCATACAATTATTCAATTATCTTCATTTACGATTAGGGTGATCAGTAATGCAACATTCTCATACATACATGCATTATAATGAGCAATTACAAACACATATCACACCAACATGAAATCACAACCATCACCTACCTCGAATCCAAGCTTGAATCCCCTAAGGCACTTGAATCTTCCCTTTCCAGATTCTTTCATTGTTCTAGGTCTACAAACAAAAGTTTATACGCAAGGATCAACAATCAAAGGTCTAATTATCCGAATTATAACGAACTCAATAACCCTAGACCAAACCTTAGGGGTTTTTCCACCATAATTCCCAGATCAAAATCCTCCCCCATCGATAATTACCCAAGAAACTAAGTTCTACAAATCAAAACACGAATTTGGGGAGTGAAAACCAGCCTCAAGAATGGTGAAAAACGCTCAAGAACTCATCTGGGGTCGTCTCCTAGCTCTCAAAGTCGAAAAGTATAGAATAAAATGATTTTGGGGTTTATTTTTTACTTTAAGTCATGTATGACCCGTCATGGCGGCACTCACCCCGCCACAGCTGCCCCGCCCTGGCGGCAGAAATCCCGCCTCAGCGGCTTGCACGGAAACAATGAGCAAAATTAATAATTCCAAGACCCTATTTCACAACACACCCTCAACCAACGACACTCAGAAACTGCCCGTTCACGCTAAGATCAATTTCGGGAGTTTTACTCACCTGAATTCAATTCTGTAAAGTTATACGGGTTCCTTAATGTCTTAGCTATCCATTCATGTAATCAAATTTATTAATCGATATCTCATTTGTTACCAGACGATTTCGTCCAAATCTAGACTAGGCTAGGAAATCTCAAGTTACTATGAAAAAGTTTTTTGACCCCAATTCTTTTCCCATGGTTTTTCCATAACGACGGAAATCAGGTTGTTACACGACGTAACAAGATTCATGACTTCCGCAACAAGTCAATTGGTTCTTCGTTGCAGCAATAACAATTAATGTCCATGACACTGGAGCAATGTGGTAATTCGGAGTGAGTGCAACAAGATGAATTCCATGACTTTGTTACCTGAGCCAATTGCTCATCATTTTCATCAACAACCATATGAGATCTCACAACCATATCATCACTTTCATATTCACTGAATATGTCATCACTATTTTGGTGTTCACTTAAAAAAAATTATGTAATATAGCGCAAACAACTTCTATAGAGGGTGTTTTTGTAAAAGATCAAAGTTTGGTGTAGAATTTGAATTTTTAAAAGCTCTAAAATAATGAGATTTGGCCTAAATACTAGCTTTTTCTAGTATTTGGGAATTTGAGTTATTTGTCAAAAATATTCGCCTTATAATGACAAATTGTATGGACAAACATTATTTGTCAAATATTTTTGCCAAATTTTACTTGGAAATCTATGGCCAAACAGGTCCTAAAAGTTCAAGTCTTCTGGATATAGTTAAAAATCTCAATATTTTTAGCTAGCTGGCTAAGGGTGGGGGTTAGGCATGACGCCTACCTCGTCTAGTATAGTACATATTTACTGTATAGCAAATGTATATTTAGTATGTACAATGATTATATTGGTTAAATTTTGTAAAAATAAAAAATAAGGTTACATACTTATCTTTTATTATGATATTTGTGGGTTTTTTGTGTAGTGTGAAAATTTCATATAGTTATTGGTTGATACTCTAGCGTTACAAAGCTAATAATATACTTGGTTTGATTTCATAAATAATGTATGTAGAGAATAAGCTATCATACGTAGACCTTATCCATATCTTTATGGGGTAGAGAAGTTGTTTTTGATAAACTCTTGGCTCAAAAGAAACGACGATACTCTAGTGTTGCTTATTTTAATTAATTGTTCAGACTGAGGTCTTTGGGGAAAAAAAAAAAAGGTCCTTGAACTTTGTAAATATATGTTTACTTCTTTGTACTAGTGGATTATATTTTTTATGTGGATACAAAACATCAATTCTTAGGAGTGCTAAATAACATGTATTTACATGTGCTAGTGTAAGGATATTTTCAGACAATAATTCTTGATTAACTCCAAAAGGAATTTGAAAATGACATTAAAGTTTTTAATGAATGGGGTTTCAAATACCAATTTGATGATTGAGTTAGATAATTATTGAAGTACTAGGCCCAACATTGCTACACTAATTATTTTTATTGGTTATGTCCAAAGAATTAGAGTTACAAAGATTTTGTTTTCCTATGATTTGTTGACTAAATAATTGAAAATAGACATTGGGGAGCTTCTAGGTTATTATTAATAACATCTTCTCAAACAGTGTTTTGTCTGAAAAAAAAAAAACTTAAAGGTTTATTTAAGAATTTTCTTGATTTTATACTAATATTGCAACAATCATTTTACCTGCAATCCAATAGATAAAGAAGCCCAAAAGTTAAGGCCCATTTAAATTTAAATGATTTAGGCCCAAAAACAAGACAATTTGGCATTGCATGACAACCTAGTGGTAAATGTGTCAAATGGACGGGGTTGAGTGAATAAATGAAGTGAAAGTTTTATAAATAGCTAAGAGATGAAATATAATAAGCCTCCTTAGCTACAGTTTGTCTAATTACGTAATATAACTATAGTTTCAGTAGCTATGCCTTATTTTGTTTGTATATCTCATTGGAATTCAAAAACAACCTCTTAGCTCTTGCTATTTTTAAAGATTTTGCGGTTCCTTTCCGGTCAAAGCTCGTATAGCAACAAGTATCATTTTATAGATTGGCTCGATTTTTTTTAAAGGGTTTTTTTGAACGTTCATTAAGAAAATATTTGTTTCTCTAGTCTACAAGTTTTAGAATAATCATTTCACTCATTTCATATGCTATATTTTGAATAGAAGCAATATGAAAAATATGCACAAAAATAGAAATTCAAATTTACCTTCTTCTATTGAAAACAATTTAAAAGTACGTCATATTATATTTTTGGATTAAAAAGAGATACAAATTTACCTGTTTATATTTATTTTTGTTTTAAAATTATCCTTCATTATATTTCATTTAGATTTAACCTTTTATTTTTATAGTTTTTAAAAAGTATGATAAACTTATTTGTAATTATCATTATTATTTGCATCATTAGATACATGTGATAATATAATGCAGTGAAAATCCTAAAACATCAATGTATATCTCATTGTATATCCGTTTATTTCCTTTCTATCATGTATATTTGTGTATATCCATGAAAATATATGTATGATATATACTATATACAATATGATATACACATATCATATTGATATTTTCTAGGTCTGAAATTTGATTCCAAGCCGATCCAACTCACCTACAATTTTCTCATTTTTTGTATATAACCTCTTATAATCAATTAAATCACATTTTACTTATACTTAACTCATTCAATCTACAAAATAATTAATAATGATTCATAAACTGGATAATAAAAAAGTAAAAATTCTTATCCGATTTCCTAGAACAATCATGTAAATTACTTGATTGATGACATGTTCTCAATTGGAAAGGATCATATCATTTCGTATTTGTGATTACTAGCTTACAAATGCTAAGTATACTTGATATTTAATGATCAAATTTCTTTTAAAAAATAACTTTTATTTCATAAGTTTTAAGTGCCTTAAGCTACGAATTTATTTTCACCATTTTTGAAGTGGAATCTTTATGAATCCTTGAAGTAACATTTGAAAAATATTATTGGTAATATTAAACCTAATTGAGATGTTTAAGTGAAAACTTCGTATCAGTTTTAAATATTTATATATGTGCATGTTAATTGTTAAGCCTCGAAAAAAAGTTGTACAGTAACAAACATAAAAAGTTATTGTCTTTATGTCACCAACCCGAAATGTTTCGAAATTCGTAATCACCTCACATTCTTTTCATCACTCAAAAATAATTAAATTTGATCAAAACAAGTTATATCCACATTAACACGTTACAAAACAAATAAATTAAAATCTAAACTCAAATTTCTTATCAGTTATCTTTACATTGTGCGACTTTTTCCTTTTTCTTCCCACAAAAATACATCTTAATTTTATGACTCCCTCCATCTGAATTTACACAATACTATATTAAAAGTGAATATGAAGTAAATATAAAAAGTATATATATATGATGCGTATAATTAATGTATATACATTTTATTTATAGGCGAATTTGAGAAAAACTTCAAAATAAAAACTCGAGATTAAAGGACTCCATTTATGTATCCCCACTACATGTATATCAATATATATCTTATTATTTGTCCTTTTATTTTATTTATATCATACATATATTTTTGTATATCCATAACAATATATGTGTGATACATATGCTATATAATATGACATTACATACACATATCATATTGGCATTTTCTAGGTTTAAATTTTGACTCCATGATGATCCAAATCACCTATAATTTTCTCATTTTTATTTTATAAAGCCTCGTATAATCAATTAAATTATATTTTATTCACACTTTTCATTAATATAATTTATTTATTTTTGTCGTTGCTAATTTTATTATCAACTAACATGTTATTATTTTTTATGCCTAGATCACAATTGTAAAAGATCCAAACCCAACATATAGTTTATATTTGCGAGTCCCAATTCATAATTGTAAAATTTTGAATCGCAATGGGTGGTTTATATTTGTGTGACACCAATATATTTCACATTTATGTAGTCAATTCTCAATTGTGAACAACTATATCCTTTCACATTTTCGACTATTAGCGTGCAAATGTTAAATATACTTGATAATAATCAAATTCCTTGAAAAATAATTTTTATTTCATAAGTTTTAAGAGTCTTAATCTATAAATTTATTATCACCCTTTTCAAAGTGGAATTCATATGAATTACATATTTTAAAGATATTATTGGACTTTATTATATGATACCACTTTAAGATAAAAAATAAAGATTTCAAAAGGAATAAGCATACAAACGAGAAACGACCTTTTAAGTCGAAACATTGAAAGTGGAGGTAGCCATAAAATTTCAATTGAAATAGTAGTCAAACTGTATTTTTTTAAAAAAAAATTCCTTTTAATGGGAAATGCACTAGTTGATATACATATATTATACATCATATATACATTTATTATACATTTTTTAATTGAAAAAATTTAACTTATACAAAATTCTTTTTATTTTCATGATTAAACACCCATATAAACTTAATTAAGATGTATAAGTGAAATTTTATATCAATTTCAAGTATCTAAATATTCATATGTGAACTGTTAAGCTTCGAAAAAAGATTGAACATAACAAACATAAAAACCTTTTGTCCTTATGTCACCAACCTGAACTGTTCCAAAAACTTGTAACCTCCCCATTGTTTTTTTTCCGTCATTCAAAAGTAGTCAAATTCGATCAAAACAAGTTATATACACTTCAACACGTCTTACACAAAAAACCAAAATCCAAACTCAAATTTCTCATCGGTTACCTCTATATCCGTGCAAATTTATCATTTTTCTCAAAAAATACATCTCAATTTTATTACTCCCTTTGTTTAAAATTACACGCTACAGGTTTGACTGAACATTAAATTTTTAGAAAAAAGTCTATTTTTTTAATTTATGTTCTCTTTAAAGATAAAATAAATATTAATATCATACTTCCTCCATCTCTTTTTACTTGTCAAATTTTGACCTAACACATGTATTACGAAAATAATGATTGGTGCAGTGAATTTACCATTTTAAACTATTATCTAAATATATTTACTCACTATATTTTTCAAAGACAGTAACTCAACTTTAATAAATTGATGATAAAATAGGAAGATTTTTTTTTTTGTCCTTTCTTGATTTATCAAAAAATGACAAATAAAAAAGAAAATAAAATTAATTTGACAAGTAAACAGGGACGGAAAAACATTATTTATTACATCATTTTGTTTCTTCCTATTTTATCATCATTTAGACTTGACTCGCGTATTAAGAAAATAATGATTAATTACTTGATGTAGTAATTTACCATTTTAAACTATTATCCAAATATATTTACTCACTATATTTTTCAAAGAGACTAACACAATGTTAATAAATTTATGATAAAATAGGAAGAAGAAAACTCAGTCCTTTTTTTATTAGTCAAAAAAAGATAAATAAAAAGGAAAATAAAATTAAAAAATATTTGACAAATAAATTGAGATGGATAAACATTATTTATTACATCATTTTGTTTTTTTCCTTGAGAAGAAGTGTTTACAAGTTAAATGAGTTAGTTTGTTTTTGTGTAGAGCGTTTTTTCATTTTCAGAAAAATTGAGTTTGGTGGGAGAAGGAAGGAAGAAGAAGAGAGAAAAATGTCGAGCTCTGTGGAGATAAATGAAGTTGTGTCCATTGAGCTTCCAGCTCCAGATGGTTGGTTGAAAAGGGTATGTTTTTTTCTTCTCTTCTTTCTCTTCTGTTTTTTCATTTTTATTGTTCTTGTTTCAGTTTTTTTTTTTTTTTTGGTTAATTTTCTGTTGTTTTTTGTGTTTGGCATTGAAATTTGATGTTTTTATGAAAAGGGTTTTGTGGGTTTGTTCTAATTTGTTGTTTGTTCTTCAGGTTGAATTTTTTTTAATTCTAGTTTTATGTTATTTTAGGTGTTTAGCATCAAATTCCCCTTTGTTCTGAAAAAGGGTTTTGATTAATTTTGTGTGTTTATGTAGGCTGTTGTGTTTTTGAGTGTTCATGTGATAGTTTTGTTGATGAGAAGGATTGTTTTTGTATATGTTAGCTGGGTTGTCTGGTCTTGTTAAATGTAGATTTTTGTGCTGCAATTGTTGTCAATTTAGGAAATGGGGTTATCTTGGTTTTGAGACTTTCCAACTTCTGGAAGATTGAGGTAGGCTGGAGTATGAGGAGTTTTGCTTGTTCCTAACTTCATGATTCAGTTGAATTCACAGAAGTTTTGGGGGTTGTGTGTTATTTAGGGATGGCAAATGGGGGCAAAGCTGCATAAACCCGCAAAGAATTCGACCCGCCCCACCTAGAAAAATTTGTTGTTTTTCAACACGCCTCGCCTAACAAAATTTGTTGTTTTTCAAACCGCCTCGCTTAGCTAAATTTGTTGTTTTTCAACATGTCTTGCGTAGCAAAATTTGTTGTTTTTCAACACGCCTCGCCTGGCAAAATTTGTTGTTTTTCAACTCGCACCTAGCAAAATTTGTTGTTTTTCAACCCACCTCGCATGAATTGTTTTCTCCTACTTTCTTCATAACAATTGTTTTTACAGTCTACACTTAAGTTTCAAAACACAAATGTTTTGATCTAAAATAGACCCAAATCGTAAAAATCAAACTTTTTTTTTCTCATATGAGAAATGCTATGATGAAGTCAGCCTCTGTATATTTTTCATTTCTTTGCTTTTCCTTTAGTGGATAGTAAAATTGGATAAAGAAAATCATTTCAACAAAATGTTAATGCAAAATGAATCCAGACCCCTTGCATTGTTTTGTGCCACAAAAATCTAAACTTGCACTAGTATATCCAGGCTAAGCTTAACATTTCAACTAGCAGATAATTTGGACAGGCTAATGTAGAACTGGATCATTAAATAAATGCAAAACTCATGTTTCAAGTTTTTTTTTTTATAATAAAGCAGTTGTAATTAGGAATTAAAGACGATCCAAAAAGAGATTGTATAAGCATCCGATTCAAGAGGTTGAGTACAAGATTCATGGTGTAATCGAACTTAAAACTTATGACAAGAAGAAAGCTGAACCCCACCTGCCCCGCAACCCACAAAAAATTCTTTTTTCTTAAACTTAACCCGCCACACAACTCCAAACCCGTTCCGCCCTGCAAAGGGTCAAACCCGCACTACACTGCTCCACTGCCACTCCTGGTTGTTTTGTCTGTTATAAGTAAAAATTTCCTTTTTTAAATTGTAAAGGGAGTGCTCTTTAGCGTTAAACGATATATAAGACTACTAGACAACTCAAGCTTAAAAACTCTAACTCGCCTACAAGTTGATCACCATAACCAATGAAGACAGTAACTAGAATAAACAAAAGGGGACTGAATTGCATAATAAGTTAGATGAAATTGTTTTTTTTCATGTTATCAATTTCAAAATAACAATTTCATCTAACTTATTATGCAATTCAGTCCCCTTTGGTTTATTCTAGTTACTATCTTCATTGGTTATGGTGATCAACTGGTAGGCGAGTTAGAGTTTTTAAGCTTGAGTTGTCTAGTAGTCTTATATATCTTTTTACAAGTTAGGGTAGGGGGGTTCCCTTGGGGGGGGGGGGATAAAGTGGTATTAAGAGAAATAACCTAGCCTTTTAAACCAAAAATTGGAAGGGAAAAAACTTCAGTTCTGACTTATTAATTGGCTTTGAAAACCATGGCTTCAGGGAAGTGAAGTTTCTTAAGAGTGCAATCTAAAGAACTTACTGTCTGACGGTTTCAAGATGTACCAAAAATGATCCTTTTGTAATTTAAGTACTCAATCTGCAACATTTTTTGATGGAGGATAATGTGCTGGTTCTTTCTATTTTTCAGTGCCTGCAATTTAATTAAAGTTGAGACCTTGTTTACAAAAAGGAATTCTCAAGTCCTTTTAGTAACTAACAAGATGAATAAGCTAACTCACATATCAAAATAGACACTAACTGTTATGATTCTAATTAAAGGAAACAGGACCGCCTGATTCACTTTCAGAAGTTCTCTGTCTTTTATATGAAACTGTAAACTTGTACATGGATTGGCTCAAGCTTATTGAAACTTGCTTTTGGTTGAGTTTAAGCTTTGGACTTGAATATTAAACCAAAATGCTCCAAAGCTAATTGTCTTATTGCATCTAAATTATAATAACATATTTGCTTCTCGACAAACGGCGGATAGCTTTTTGGTAAGGACCGTTCACCGCCAACCATCAAGATTGGTGGTTTGAGTCACCACGGGAGCAAAAGTGGGAAAGGATCATGTTGGGCAGCTTGGTTTAGGGGTCTGGGAGGTGAGTTAACCATGAAAAACTATATGCATTTTCATGGTTTACTAAGTTAGTTGATTCATTGCGGGTACCTATCCAATACGGGTGTGGAAGTATCGGGTAGGAGTATGTCAAACTTTTTGCTATAAGTTTTAGCGTATGTTGAAGAAAGTTTTGAGTCCCTTGCTTCGTCTCTATTTTGTGAGTGCTCCAGTTCCAAGCTCAAAAACTCTTGAGGCAATTGGAGCTAAATTAAAGCTAGCTACTTGTTAGATTTTGTGCAGGATTGACAACTTAATGATACATGGACTTGGATGTTCTTCGATCGCATATATGTTTAAATTTTGGCACTTTTTAAGTGTGTCATCAGATATCATAATGAGGTACCAATACAAATGTTGCATCCCTTTTTGACACTTGTGTAAAGAGGCAAGATGAGAAGTCCATGAAACACTGGTTCAGCTTGGCTCAACCAGGACTAGTTTCACCATATAGGGTCGTACGATTTGTGAACAAGTTATACAGGGTTTATACTGTGGGTATTAATGCCTCTTCAGGATTTTCTCAACTGGCAAAGATTGAGGGACTTGTGTCTTAGGTCACAAGTTTGAGCTCTATGCCAAGTGAACTTGAGGCTGCTATTGGCTTTGGGCCAGCACTGTTGCTGCTTGTAGTTTGTTCCCCATTCGATATTGTCAAGACTCCTACAGAAATTGCAGCCAGACACTGAAAGAAAATTCTCGTACTCTGATTCTTTCGGCTGCTTTATGAAAACATTCAAAGGTAGGAGGACTTCTTGAACTCTACAACGGATTTCCTACACATTGGATTCAGTTCTCCCTTGTGTGATGATGACTCTAATTTTCCTTAAACAAATTCAGGAGGTGGAGACGAAAATTGAAATGGTCAACAGCTGCATCCACTCCAGTTTAGTCTCTATATTTTGCGCAGTCACCTTATTGTCGTGGTGTTGTTTTCTTAGTTTATGTAAATTCATGCCTTCGAAGTGGAAAGGTACACTTCAAGATTTTTTTTCCGGAAAAACCCTACTTCATTGTGAATATTCTTTTAAGGTTGTACTTTATGTACTATTCATGTTGCAGTAGATATTTGGAGTTGCATCAATTTGGTATGTCTTTCTCTTTCTTGAGCTCAAACTAGTTACTACTGTGGCATTTGTTTTGTCAGTACCTCTCATACTCCCCTACCCCATACCCCACACACACATGCAAAAAGAAAGAAAAGAGAAGAAGGAACTGAGAAGTCTGATGAAAGCAACTTTATTTAAGGCTTGTGGACAATGATTAACACACAAATCCTGGGAAAAGCTGGATTGACAACCTTGAAAACCAAGGATTGAATCTTAAATGTTGGTGAAGGTACCAAGTACATATGCAGTTAGGAGGTTGCAAGTACATGATAGGTTCTCACCTAGATCCTTTCTTTTGGGACAACCGTGGTGTAGGGGCTAGCTTGACGCACCTCGACTAATTCCACGGGATATCTGGCACCTCCCACCAATAACTGGTATAGGGCAACTCTACTTACTAAGGCTAGGACAGATTTGGAAAAAATCACCTAGTTTGTTGTCTCTATTGGGTGGGTTTCAACCTGAGAACTCATGGTTCTCCATCCACTTCATTGACCACTAGGCCACATCATTGGGTGCATTCTCCCTAGACTCTTTTGATAGCACACGCATAAGATCAGTGTTATTATAGGTGGAAATGCAAAAAAAAAAAAAAAGAGTTTATTTGAGGTTTTAAGCGAAAACACAAATAAAGCACGAATTTAACGAAGAAAGATGAATGAAGAAAAAATACATATGCTAAGCGATTGGATTTTTCAGTTACGAACTTGATTTCCTGTTTATGGACGTGAAGCTCAAACTTCGAAGCTAGGTATCAATGCACCAACAGGTGATATAAGTAAGTCGTCTACTGCAAGAAAGGGAATATCATGACATGTTGCTGCATTAATACCTAGCTTCTAAGTTTGAGCTTGAAGTCCATAAACCTCATTCGAGTGAAGTGGGATACATCCATGCTTCTCAACTTTCATGATTGGAGCATCGTGATGTGGGAGAGCTCTCTACCCTTCTCGTTGAGAAACTGAGCAACTTTATCAGCTTCATGGTCATAGAATTTTCTCTTGAAGATGACCTCCCATCTATCACCTATCTTGCAATTATGAGTAGTAGTCCCATTTTCTGTAATAATGCAGTGTATCAAGAAAATATCCTTTTAAAGAATATCTTGTATCCATGCATTTCGCCACATTTTATTTTCTTCCTATTACCAACCTCCCGTTTTACTAGAATTGGAAATCCACCCATAGCATCTTGATAATCTTCCATAAAGGTACATATTGAGATGAATTAGTCTTGACTTTTCATGTCATATTTAGCTTTGATAACCAACAACAACATACCCCGTGTAACCGCACAAGTGGAGTATGGGGAGGTAAGATGTACGCAGACCTTATCCCTACCTTTGTGGGGTAGAGAGGATGTCTCCGATAGACCTCGGCTCAAAAAGAAAGTTATTCAGAGAAGGGTTGCAAGAATAAAAAAATAACCACAAAATATGTAGATAAAAAGTAAAATGAAGCAACATATAGTAAAAGAACATAGAAGAATAAGAAACTACATGATTACTAATTACTACTAATATAATAAGGAGAAGAGGATATTGAGCAATCCCCCTGCCTCTCCCAGTCCTTTTCGAGTTGGCATAGCTGTTGCTATGGTATAGCCCTTCTCTTGCCTAACCTAGCGAGCGACCACACTCAGCTAGTACTAATCTTCTACTTTAATCCTCAACCTTCATGCCTTCCTATTTAGGATTTTGTCGGTAGCAGATTGAAGTTGTGTCATGTCTTGTCTAATTACCTCTCCCGGGTTCCTTTTCGGTCTACCTCTCCTTACTCTTGCTACAACAAACCTCTCACACCTTCCAACTGGCGCATCCGCGTACCTCCTATTCACATGCTTGAACTATCTTAGGCTCGCTTTTCTTTTCTATAAATCACGTTCCCATTAAATTTTGTTGTAACTTAAAACAATAAACGATTATCGTGTCCTATAAATCATGTTTTCTTTCAGATAGATTTATATGCTACTAAAGAAACTTCTTTAGCTACACAACTTTTGGAGACCACAGTTGTTCCTTTTTTAGCTCACAAAAAATTTATGGGTCATCAACATACAAAATGTTGGATATTGGCACATTGTTTCCTATGTCCCTAATTTGATTACGATGGAATACTTGACACAAGTGATGCAACATTTAATTCATTTAATCTACCTATCAACAAAACTGAAAGTATTGTTCGACAAAATTTAGTAAAACCATACATTCACTACCGAAAAGGAAAGACCACACAACACAGTCAATACCTCTTTTGGTCTAATTTTCACATAACACATGTGTTATCAGCCGTTTACGCATGAAAAATTTAAAGAAATCAGAACTTCACCTTATTTATTAATTATATTTGTAGTAAGGACAACTTATCTATTGATTATGTTTTCCTATTTCCTTGTAGCTGTAATTAGTAATAAGGAGGTTATTCCTCCATTCTCATTTTAGTAGTAGTAGAAAGTTATTTCCTTGTTATTAGGTGGTTGGTTAATCCACTAATGTGTATTTAAAGTTATTTGAATTCAATAAAAATATAAGCAAAAAATTATTCTAGTTTTTGAGTACTTTAACTCAAGAGATTGCAGGTTCGAATCAATACCATAGGTCGTATTAAAGAAAACATTTGATTTCATCTTATAGTGTCCCATAACTAGGTCCATATTAGGGGGATCGTAACAACTTGGTATTAGAAACGGGAGTTGTGGGAGATTTAATACAAAAACAAGTATGCCAATTGTTGACTTTATTCTGAGAAGAACGTGACCAATTTAGCAAGACAAGAAGCTATAAATGCTCGCTTGGATGCACTTCAACATAAAATGATAGTCACAACCGAGGTTGAAAAGGTAAAACAGTGGCTACGGGATCAGGGTAAAAACTAGTGGGAATTCCATGATTCCTAAATATACAAAGTTGGATTTTCCACGATTTCGTGGCCATGAGGACTCCTTGGGATAGTTGAACATGTGCGAGCATTTCTTTCGACACAACACCAAAAAAAGAAAAAAAAGGGTCTTGCTTCTTTTCATTTGGAGGGAATTGCACAACACTAGTTTCTTCAACTAGTGAAAGATATGCCTCAATGATATTGGGATGAGTTCAAACGTCAATGCAACGTTCATTTTGGACCGCCAATTAGAAGTCAAAAGTTGGAAGAATTGACCAAGTTACGTCAAATTGGATCTGTGACAGAGTACCAAGAAAGGTTTGAACAATTGGTTTCGTGGGCTAGTACCCTTATACAAGCACAAAATAAATGGAATTATGCATAAGTAGTCTTGCCGATTACATGAGGTCGACTAGTTCTTAGATTGATTGAATTCAACATAGGTAGAGACTAGAGGAGATAGCCTTTTTTTTTATTGCTTGAGTGGAATCAGTTGACAAAAACCTCGAACGTAATTGACTTCTTTCTTTAACTTAAATAAAGGAAGAGATGATTTGGAGAAGAACTCATTCCTCTCCGAGCAGTGAAGTGCCATATCCTAGAGTGAGGGCTTTATCGGTCGTTAAGATAGAGTTAGTGCCGGTAGTTGTTCTTGCGAAATTGAGGGAGAGTTGCATAATCCTCCAGATTTGGCTATGACGGTGAGTATTTCCCGACTTTATGAACGCAAGGAATAACCTCTTTGTTCGCAAACATTAGATGCTTGTAGATCAAAGACAACAGATTTCTCACCTCAACAACAATCAGATTTGTGAAGAACTAACCAGATTTGAAATGGATGAAAGATGACTTAAGGGACTCTATTTCAAATGTGACGAATTATTCACTCTGAGCCATTAGTGCATGAAATTATTTTGGATTGATTCCATTGATAATGAGGAAGAATTTGCTGGAAAAGAAGGAAATACTAGTACTTCCCACATTGTGCTTGAGGACAAGTGCAATTTGAAGGAGGGTAGTAATGTTAGCACCCTTTTAGTCTGATAACGGTTTACGCAGGGAAACTTTAAACAAATCAGAAAGTAAATTACTTAAGCTTATCTATTGATTATGTTTTCCTATTTCTTTGTAGCAGTTATAAGCAGTAAGGAGGTTATTCCTCCTCTTTCTAATTTCAATAATAGTACGAAGTTATTTCCTTGCTATCAAGTGGGTGGATAATCTACCAATATGTTATTTGAAGTAATTTGAATTCAGTGAAAAGATAAGCAGAAAATTATTCCAGTTTTTGAGTACTTTAACTCAAGAGATTGCAAGTTCTCTCTTAACGAACCAACACCATATGTTGTATCATGCAGCGTCTCATAACTTAGATCCATTTTAGGGGACCATAACAACCCACATCGTTCTGACTCCATATTGGTCTATCTTTCTTCTAATGAATGAGGCATCTATGATTTCCCTTCTTTGTATGGAGGCATTTCTCTTAATGAAGCTCTTCACATTCATTGTCAGAATCTGAGACTCTGATATTGTAATAACTGTTCCATCCTCTCATTCAATACTTTAGCTTCTATCTTGCCCATTAATGATGACAGCATCACTTATTTCTATATACTTATTGTTCAACCCATTTATTTTACATTTTATGAGAATCTTATTTGTTTGTGTGGGTAGCATCCTCTTGGTGACTTTCTTTGAATTTGATTTTACAGATGCTAAAATGATGTAGTTGTAGGGTGATGTTATTCATTTACTTGTTTATTGAAATATCTTGCTAATTAGATTTAATGAAATGTCAGTTCTACTTGGGTTGTGGCACAAAATAAGTCTTTCCTCCTAATAATAGTTACGAGTTTCCCTTTCCGCAAAAAAATTTACTCGCTTTAATGCTTATTTCACTGCTCATCTATTCACATGGAAGGCATTATGACCAGCAGTTTTGACAGGGGTGTCTCATTTGTAAAGCTTGTGTTTATAGTAGTACCAAGTTATTGCTTTGGTTTGCACCTAAGTGTGTGACCTAGTGATTAATAAAGTGGGTGCAAACCTTAGAGACAGGTTTTAAATCCCAGTTGAGACATAAAATACTAACAGATTTATTCACGTTCGCCTATACTTTGATAGGTAGAGTTGCCGATGGAATAGCCGAGCTACACAGTAGCTGACTCAGACACTGCCATTTCAAAGAAGAAAACAAAATTATTGGTTTTACACTTTCTTAACTGATTCATTCTCTATGTTGTCATTTTATATGCATAGACAATAATGTGTTATTGATTTCAGGGTGCTTTTGGCTGGGTTGCTGTTTCTTTGTTAAATGTATACCACTTATATATCTATAGTGTGTGCTAGTTGTCTGCAAAATTACTTTGTTTGGGGATTAAGTTGATAAATACGATTTGAAACTCCTCAGAATCCCATTTGATCAGGAAGAGCTACTCATGTGAAACAGTTGCACTCTGACTCATTTAGTTACTGTACTGTAGTGGGATTGTGCATGTTCCAAATTCTGTACTAAAAACAGTCGGAACATGGTGGATATTAGCTGAGCCATAAGTTATATATTATTTGCTTATCAAGAATTCATCATTATCTTCTCCTGATGTTGTGAAGTAGTTTCCTTTCCTTCAGAGCTTTGCCTATTGATTTCCTTTTTTATCTCTCAAGTAGTTCCTTGTCTTGGTTTTTGGTTTTTATTTCTTTTCCATGTTTACTCTCCATTTTAGCAGCCAGCCCAATAAAAGACAAGGAATATAAAAGGAGAATGATGGAGATATTTTCAATAACTAATGTCCATTTTTTCTGTTTTTGTTTCTCAGTTTCTGCCTAAGAAAGGAGGGACGCCAAAGAAAAATGAGATCGTATTTACTGCACCAACAGGGGAGGAGATAACTACAAAGAAACAGTTGCAGCAGTACCTGAAGTCACACCCTGGTGGTCCGGCAATCACTGAGTTTGACTGGGGAAGTGGGGAAGCTCCAAGAAGATCCACAAGGATCACTGGAAAGGCAAAGACAGCTCCACTTGCAGCAGAAAGTGTGACTCCAACAAAGCGAAGCAGAAAATCTTCAGCTTCTAAGAAGGATGTGAAAGACAAAGAAGACCAGGAAGAAACTGAGGCAGCAAAGGATGTTGACATGCCAGAAGCTGAAAAACAGGAAAAGGATGCTGTGGCTGTGGAAGCTAAAAAACATGAAAAGGATGATGTGGCTGTGGAAGCTGAAAAACATGAAAAGGATGTTGCGGCTGTGGAAGCTGAAAAGGTGGTCGAACAGAAACATGACGAGGGAAAAGATGAAAATAAGGATGAAATGCCTTCAACTGATGTCGGTGTTGTGAAGGAGAACCAAGCTAAACCGACAAGTCAAGGCCAAACTGAAGATGGTCCTTCCAAAGATGATGTTGTTGAGAAGGATGTTGAAATGGCTGATCATGCTGCTGAGAAGAAAGATGAAATGCATTCTTCTGCTGTTGATGTTATGAAGGAGAACCAAGCTGAAAAAATGGGTGAAAGCCAAAAAGCAGAAGATGGTCCTTCTAAAGAGGCTGAAGTTGAGAAAGATGATAAAATGACCGAGTGTGTTGCAGAGAAGAAAGATGAAACTTCTGATGTTGATGCTGTGAAAAGTGATGACCCAACCGAAGATGGAAAAGCAGAAGATGCTCCTGCTGATGTGTCTGCGGCTAACAAAGATGTTGGAGATGCTTTCTTGGTGAAAGAGGTCCCAACTGGGAAAGTAGCAGATGAAGCTGAAGTAACTGATAACAGGATCAAGGCCGATGAGATTAACCATTGAATAGTGACATGGATCCATTCTCTGCTATCCTCTTACCCTGCTCTCTTATTCTCTCTGACCTTTTACCCTTGTTACTTTTCTTTAGTGACTGTAGTGTTGTTGTCAATGGTAGATACTCTCGACTGTTCATGAGATATCTGTATGTAATATCGTAGATTTAGATCGTTACTTGCAGCCTGGTCCTCTGGAAGAACTTATAGCTGAAAGAGATATATGTAAACCTTACACCATAGATTTAGACCTTCAGTTGGGACAGAACTTGTAACTTGCCGAGATCCATGTAGCATGTTGTGACTGAACTTAGTAACGTAAGTTGTAATAAGTCCGTGTTAAGTTAATGTCGAGTCTTAACAATTCAAGTCTCCTTGTTTCTTCAAAAATTGCAGGTTTATGCTAGTATGAGCTTGTGGTGGCCTGTGGAGTTGATCTATATTTGATAGCTTCTCAGGTAGTATTTCGTGGTTCCCTTACTTTTTTGCAAAGGTGGGGAGATGTTTGTTTTTATTTTCTGGTTGTGTTTCCTTTTGTTTACCCTGGTTTGTCAGTTAAGAGTTATGCATATGATATCAGTACGAGTTACTCTGTTGCAATGACAGAAACTTCAAGTGTTAGTTCATCATCTTGGAATTGTAGCAAAAATCTGCAGAAAATGCAGACTTGAGCTGAGGGTATTGGAAACAGTCTCTCTACCTTCATAACGTAGGGGCAAGGCTGCGTACACACCTCCCTCCTTAGATCCTACTTGTGAGATTACATGGGATGTGTTGTTGCTGTTGTTGTTATCTGCAGAATATGCAGTAACGATTCTTTCATCTTTACCAACATAAAGTAATGACAACAAGATTTGTTAACAGCGCAGCACAAGTGATGTGCCAATCTGTATTATGTCACGGACAAAAGCTTGGTATTTAAGTGGAGAAAAGTTGAGGGATATATATTATTGATCGGAGTTTCGAACCACACAAATTTTATAAGAAGAAAGTTGGGACCAAATTCTCTTTAATATTTTAGGTACAAGTAGAAAAAAAGTTGAATTTCCTAGGCTTCAAAGTCCCTTTAGCTGTGTTCAACCAAACCTGTTAAGTGTTTAGGTAGTCGACTTCTCAAATGCACCTATTGATGCTACAAAGGTTGTTTTTGAATCTTCGATATCATAATTTGCGTCGCACTTCTAAGGTATACACTATACCTTATCCTATCATATTTTAATAATTTGCATCATAATCTCCTTAGTTCTTTGCAAAATCATTAAATAATTTACCTAAGCGTCATATATTTGATGTCATCTTACACTATGTTTAGCTCCAAGGGAATCTTGATTGACTTCTCTTGGGGAAAGGCATTTTCATCTCCCAGTGTTAGCCTTTTGACATTTTTCTTTAATCATCTCATATTATGTTATTTGAATATTTTTTTGGACAGAAGCTTAAAAAAGGAAAGTTATTTATAAGATGATAGATTATGTTGAACTTAGTTCGAGAAAGAGATTGTTGGATTTGTAGATGTCCCACATTGATTTTAGATTTTAAAAACAAGTTACTTATAAAGTGTTGAATACTCTCAATGGTATGAGACCTTTCAAAAAAAAAAAAAAAAGCACCGACTTGGCCCAAAAGCAAACAATATCGCGATCATGTCAAGATTCAACAATAGCATTTTTCTCCTTTACCATAATAGAGTGTCCAACTGTGTTATTATTTTCCTAACTTTTGTGAAACTGTCTTGGAACATATTCATCCCAATACATCCATTGAAGACTTGGACGATTTTCAACTCTTCTTTAGGTATTTATGGTTGCAGGAAATAGGGACACAAATCACAATGTTTTGTGGCATTGTTTATATCTCATTTAATTATTATAAACAAACATATGCAGAAAACTAATACAATTTTAAAATCAAATTACTATGTTGACCATAATAGGTTCATGTACAGAATGTATTTATACGCCAATGCAAAATTAACATATTCATATCTTAGACTTTCAGATTTCACAAGAAGTCTAATATTTCTATCGACCTTTAAATCGATAAAATACCATTTTCCAATTCTAAGGCAATTCCGTCATTGATGTATTATCACATGTCACAGGAAGCAGTATCAGGGCAATGCTGAAATCATCAGAACTAATAAAATACAGTTCTTGAGAAAAAAATGATATTGTTCAAATCAAATATGCAGTGAAGGACAAAGAAAAGGCAGGATATTGTACAAGCATATGATATTACAAAAATCAAAACCGTTCAAAAGGGAATGGACTCAACAATGATTCTTCAAGTTCACGAAAACCTCGAAAGACAGCTTCAGTCTGATTTTGTGGAAGAGGTAATCTTCGCACTTCTGTCATGTATCTGGTTAAACCGAGAAAACAAAACAATGGATTTAGATATGCACAAATAAACATATGTAATAACGAAACTGGTGCACCGTAAAGCATTTAATAAATTCTAAGATATAGCAAACCAGCAAGATTGGTAGAACCATAACATGAAGAAGATAACAGAAGAGTTGAAAAGCCTATCTAGATACTGCTGAAATGAGTGAAAAGACATATTAGTAACCGCTGATGAGAAACTAACCGATTTGCTGCACTTGTTATTTTATCGCGAACACCTTGATTAACAACTGCAGTCTGTCCTAATGATAAAGTTCCACCGAGAATCAGAGAGGCTCCAGTAACACTTGTACCCATTCCCTGTGCGAAGACAGAAAGTGCCCATTCACGAAGTAAAGCCAGTACGGAACGCAGGAGACGCAATCTAAGATTCGGAGTTGGCAACACTGCCCCACTGGATAACAGCTGGTCATAAGTATTTAATACAGGCTCTACTGCACCCTTGCAAGCAGCTAAAAGAGCCCTAGGAATATCTTCATCTCCAACAGATTCAGCACCAGAAACCACTTGCTCCTTCACAGTATTAAAGATCCAATCGAGTTTAAATTCCAAAATGAAGCATTAAACTAGTTGAAAGCGAACTAACAGAATGAAAATGGGCAGGGGCAGCTCAAAAGGGGAAATAACCCATACCAGTGCAGCCTTCTCAAGGTGAAGACAGAGAGTATCAAATGGTAAAACAGCTCCATCTCCAGGATACATATGGGTACCAACCCTCTTCAGTACAGCACAAGCTTCAGCAATCCCACCCCTCATAAGAGCTTGATCAATGAGCCTAGCCCATGTCTCTCGTAGTATGCTGCTATCAGCATCACCAGAGTAGCTAGCAAAGTACAACATCTCCAGACATATCTGTAAGTCAGAAACATGAAAAAGATACTTGGTTCAGTTGCCTGAAATTGGAGAACTTAAAATGTTGACAAAATTGATCAATCTCTTCATCTTCGAGAGATGAGAGCAATTCAAAAGTACCAATTTCCATTAGCTGGTGATTTTACCTTTCTATTCGATTCTTTTGGGAGGCTAGTCAACTATATTCAAATTATAGAGATATTTTTGCACATTAAGCAATATGCCCTAGCCGATCACTGCCAATGGTGTATGAAAGATGGTGTTAAAATCACACATTGGTGTAGGATAGGGGTGTTTGCCTCCTTATATGGTCAGGCAACCCTCACCTCATGAGGTAACTTTAGTGCTGAGTTAGGCTGAAGATCCACTTCTTTTATGTGGCATCAGAATAGACCCATCCTAATTCCTGGGTTACCCAATGTTGGGTCCCATTATTATATTGTCCACGCTCCAGATGTCCAGTGCTAAGCATACTAGGGGGTGTTAGAGCCCCACATCGATGTGGAATGGGGTTATTTGCCACCTTGTATAGTCGTCAGCAATACTCATCTCATGAGCTAGCCTTTGGGGTTAAGTTAGGCGCAATATCCGTTTCTTTACAGATAGGATGTAAATAAGAATGGCATTGACAAATCCTTGGCATGAAAAAGAGTGAAGGAAAAGGAGGGGATAAGTGGAAATTGCTGAAAAACTTTGGGAAGCATTCACAAGCTGAAATGTCACCTATTTACAAACTGTGATGTTTAGATATAAGCTTTGAGCTGCCCTCTGGCACTGCTGCACAGGAACCCCATGTAGTTGCTCTTCTTTTTAATTTTATTTTTAAATCGAAGAAGCCCATATAGTTGCATAGTGACTCTTATAAACAGGGAATTTGGTATTGAAAAGTTAAATATAACAGCAGTGGCATATTCTATTGCTCTTATTAGTTTATAATCCAGAAGTCACCTCTATGGTCTCACTTGTTATGCAATTTGTGATTAAAATCACTTCTTAAAATACTCCGATGAAGAATAGACCTCTTCACGATCTAGAGTTATCTACCAGAGCGTTCATGAAAAAAAGAAAAAGGAAAAAAAAAGTACAGCTTATTCTTGGCCATTTGGCCATGAAAACCAAAAAATTCAAATTCACTTTATTTGAAAATTTTGAAGTAGGTTGAATAAAGTGTGATAATTTTCTGGAAAAAAGTGAAATTTTCATGGCCAAACGGGTTTAATTTAAGAAAACAAAAAAGATCATGCATAAAGTAGAGTAAAAATAAACAAATAAATAAAGTAGAGCACATGGTGACAAATGTGTGTTGATTGTTTCATACCTCCCATATCTCAAAAGGAACAGCATAGTCATTATACAACTGTGTAATGCTCTTCAATTCCATCGATAACTCCATGGCTTTTTCTCGAAGAATATTACTCATATTGGGTGATGTTTCACCAGAACCAGATTCAGATGTGCTTGTAGATGACTCTAACCTGGAAGACATAGCCTCCAGTTCATCTTTAATTTTAATTTGAAACTGAAGAACAGCAAGCTTTCCTTCGAGCAAATCAAGCAGCCCATTGTCAAGAGCACCCCGGGCAGAACCACTCATACCATCGCTATCATGGGCACTCTTTGCTTGCAAAACAGCATTACTCAAGTATTGCCGCCTGCCATTACCCAAATTAGACAGCAAACACTGGTCTCACAACAAATTTCTATTAAATACAAAAAAGTATTTCCTCCATTCAAATATGTATATCATTCTTTCTACCTACAATACATCCAAAAGTGTTTGGTACCACTTCACTAACAATATGATTTTATACAACTTTTAAGTCTTCCACAACAACTATGCCCCAATCCCAAGCACGTAGGGGTCGGCTATATGAATCCTCACTAACCATGTTGCTCTGTTTAAGCTCCTCTCAATAGCTTTCCTAAGTTTCAAGAATTTAATTACATTTTACTAACATATTTATACTTTCTATCAAACTCTACTGTGATATTTTATTTATCAAACTTTTCAACAACTATATATTTTATTCCACTACTATCAAGAAACGCACAATCAAATAGAGTGATACAAAATGGGACAGAAGAAAACAAAATGAGATCTGTTCTGAGTAACATAAACAGCTAAACAATGACAAATTAAGAATCCCTCTTAGAGGCACAGCAAGTCGGGGTTTCTGAACCAGACCAAAGGGAATAGGCAATTACTTTCCCTCTTTCTATATATCTATGTTTGAAAAAATTAGTAGTGCTCCCACTCTCAATAAATCTAAAAATACTTTGTCACAAAGCAGTAACAGCACCTAAATTTATGAGAAAGCTATTAACCTAATGAGCAGTTGTTTTATCTTTCCTCTAAAATTTCGCATTTGCGAGAACAGGGAACTGCCATGGTAGAAAAATCAAGACATTCTTAGGGCCCTCATCAAATGTTAAAATGAATGTGAATATTACGTTCAGAATTCAGATCTCAGAATTGCAAGTGCTTGAACTTACAACACAGGTTATAAGGGTACAGTAGTACAAAATTTGGAACACCAACTTAAACATCTCAAACTCCTTGCCCAGTCAAATGCAACAAATAATTAATGGATAGGTGGAGCACTTTACCAGTTTCAAAAAAAAAAATTATGGATAGATGGAGTACTAAATAAGATAAGAACTGCTTCACATATAAGAACTAGTGGTTTGTGACAAATATGCTGTAGTCAAACTACCTTAATTATAAATTTAGTGAAAGAAAAAAAATAATCTACATAGTTTGCAATACAAATTCATCAACTCTAGTTTAAAGGTATATCTCCCCCAAATTTCTATCATAAAGGTATAAATGAAACATTCAAGCAAGATTGTGAATGAATAAACAAAAATTCACACCAATTATGCTCAATCCTGAAAAATAGGCGTAAATATTTATTAGGTCAGTTGGGATAAGAACCTTTGTTCTAAAGTAGGAGCATCCCCTGCATCAGTGGAGCGCCTTTCTGCCAGCCTCACCAAAACATGGGCTGCAAGAACGTGCTGTCTCTTCAAAACATAATAACGAGCCAAAAGCTCAAAATATTTTGCTTGGTTGGATGGTGCAGGTAATCTAGCATGAGCCAATGGTGAAGTTGGAGATGCCACTGCAGAGACAACACGAACCTGTGAAGAAAATGAAAGAACTGATGGCTCAGGAAATTGCTCCCCCAAAAACACCAAAACATTATGCAAGAAAAACTGGATGATAATAATATGACGAAGAACTAGATAACTATCAATGCCGAGTATCACATACGAGAAACATAAGCAGTATAAAAATAGAAACCACAATAGACAAACCTCATTTGTAGGTTCACGACCAGAATTTTGCAGAAAAGGTACCAAATCGGGGCCACCATATTCCAGTAGTTCATCTTCCAGGCCCAAATCAATTAAGGTTTGATACAGCTTCAGATGAAAAATTCTGTCTGAAGATTGCACACCAAGTTGGACAATCTGGCGTATAAACTTTTTCCGAGAAGTTTGATCAAGAGTAGATTGAGCAATAGGTCTGATAGGAGATCCAAATTCCCTCTTTGAAGCTTCACCTTTTAAAGAATGCAAGGCGCTGAAAATAATCTCATAGCACTGCTCACGTTGAGCAAGTGCAAGATCTCGAATTCCAGCATCTATTTGCTCATTAAAAGCATCACCAGCAGGGTCAAGAGCTTGTGCCTTTTGCAGAGGTAATAGGACCACAGCTTCATAAAATCTGCAATATTATAGCAGCATGCTAAGCATGAGACACCACGAATCTAGGTAATGAACAAAAAAACTGAATCTAAGATGAAGGAGAAGATGGATCTAAATGAACCAACCTCAGATCTTCAAAACGTTTACATACAGTCCGCAGATCTGCAGACTCTGGAACTTTGCTTAGGTAGTTGAATGCCTCTCTCGCAAGGTTTTCTCTCTCCTCTGCATCTAATGTAGCAGCAGCTCTATCAAGAGATTCAACTGCTAAGTAGAACTTGTAATCAGATTCTTTGTAATAACTTGGGCAACCCTCTCGTAGTCTACCACTTATGTCGTCAACAGTTCCCCTGCCATCTGGACTAGTGTAATGCTGGAGAAGCAGAAAAACCGTACTTGATAAAATATGCATTTGGTGCAAGCAATAAACATACTAATATGGAAATCTTACAAGTGTTTCCTTTGCAAGCAAGAATTAACTACTTAATACCAAGTGGAAATCACCCGCATTCAAAAATAATTTTATCGTGCATGTTAAAGTACCTCCATGAGGGCAGATACAAGTCTCGTAGCAAGTCTATCTCCCTCTTCTGAACAAACTAGTTGATGGAATGTCAACTGAACTAGGGCCTGCTTGATATTAGCTTCAAAATTCTGAATCAACCGTGTCACATGATGTTGTGTAAGAAGTTGCAGCAAAAATAGGGCTTCGCCACATCTAAGGAGCAATTGCCTGATACACTCCATTGCTCTAACCTGTAAACATTCCAATTGGCTTTGCAAGTAAGTTATGCCTTGGGATAAAAGAAAACCAATTCTTTGAAACATTTACCTCCATGGCAGCAAGCTCTGCAGAACTATAAGGAAGTCGTTGCCTTTTGTTTGAAGATCCACCTTCATTGGACTCAACATTGCGAGCATAAGATCCAAATAGATTTCTTACCATACTTCTGTCACCAGCCCCCATATCCGAGCCAGTTCCAATCAAAATTGAGCCTGTCAAGTCACCTAGGCCAGCAACACAACCATAAAGTCCCCTTCTCTGATTCCTCCTAGATCTCAGGAACTTCTCTAAAGAACGCATCTTGTCTTCCAGGATTTGCATCGTCTCACCAGGAAGTCGGCAGACAATTACTACATTGTCAAATGTGTCTGAAGAAGTTATGCTTCCTTTCGTGATGAAAACAGGAAGCTCCCACAAAGGTAGAAGTAACCTTGATGAGCATAAGCAAAGACCTTCATGAGCACCAGAGAAAACAGGCTCAGCTTCCTGCACAACCTGGCCCATGCTAAATCCTCCAGCCGGAGCTCTAGTATTTGAAAATGCACCACTACCTTCTAGCTGTGGTACTCCAACAAGTCTTGGATCCTCATATGCTTCAGCTGCCCTCTCAGCAGCAACATTACTTACTAAGGTCTCAGTATAGATTATCCTCGCAGCAAGCATTAAACACATGGCAGCAGACTCTCCAGATCCAAAACGACTGAAGAAATCCTCTAATAATGACCTAGGTGAATTGGATTCCAATAGTCTCCTGAGTACATCGACTGGTCTGTTAAAAACTACTTCCATCATACCCATAGTGCTGAATATGACGATTCTCCTTCTTGGTAATATATGTTGGGTTGAAAGATCACTTCTAGCCCAAAGTTTACCCGAAGTTCTTTCACAGGATTCCCCTGAGTTATCATAGCCGAACTCCAGCTGTAAATAAAGTGACTGCACCGCGGCTGCTGTATCTGGTAGGGGTAGAATATCTGCCACGAAAAGCATCCTTCCTTCAATGGGCAGGGATGACACCAATTCACGGAGTGGGCGGGAACTCCTAGCACCTGCTCCCAAGCTACTTGAAGAAGATTGAGAACTTGAATCCCGATTTACAATAAGAAGAGAAGAAACAGTTGATGGAGATGAATCAGAAAGGACAAGAGTCCCAGCAGAATAATAGGCTGATTCTATCTTCAGTGACAGATCTTCACTCTGTGATCTACTAGCAAGAGATACAGCTCCAAATGGAAGCCCACTACCTGCCCCTAGAGGAGGAGCTGGCCTAGTCGTTACAACTTTTAAGCAGTTTGGCTTTTGATGGTTAAGACCACCGAAACTTCCAGCAGTACTATTGTTTCCTCCAGAAGAAGACGTGGAAAGATACATCCTTCTGCCATCTGATAGCACAGCAACAAGGTGTAGCCATTTTGATTCTAAGACGGATAACGGTGAGATGGAAACAATGGTTGTTTTGGCTGATCTAGGAGCCCTTGAACCAGCTGGTTGCCTACCACCATAAGAATCCCTCTGATTTATCAAATTTCTTTCTTCTGCTACTTTTTTAAGGGGCCCATCCCCATTTTCTCCAAGAGAAAACATTAGAATTTTCATCTCTTCGGTACGTGCATATAAGATGTGTCTCTCATTATCAATGACCATTTCAACAATGGGGTCTACGGCACCAAACTTGAAAACATTTGGCACCACCCACCTGCAGGAAATAAAACAGCTATTATTCTTACACCTCACTCTACACTCAGGCCCTTCACTTCATAGTTCTAACAAGGCACGCACAGTTGAGAACCTTGATGTTATAAGACTCTGGAAAACCATTGATGACTATGCAAATTGCAAGACCAAAGAAAGGGAAGTAAAATATAGTTTCATGTAGACTACTGAAACAACCCCCACTACTAAAGAGAAAGGGAATACCTTGATATGACACTTCCGAGACCTGCAGTTAGACAGAGCTTGCGGCATCGCTTCTGCCACCCCGAACCAGTTGAGTACTGCAATTCATATATGTGGCCATCACGGCCTGCAAGGAAAATGTGACCTCTGTCTGTGGAACTGATACATGTCATGGTCACTCCATCAGATGGAATTGTATAATCTGGTAATGGCTGAAGTGACACCTCAGCATATGGATCAGTTCCGTCACTGCTTGCAGAACAACATACACCTACAAGGATCAACTAAGTGCAATAGAGCTAGAGGTAAATGAGAGGACCAAAGGAAGAACAAATTTATATTGTTATAGATGAGAGAGGAAACATGGACTAAAAACAGACATCTAAATTTCACTGGTAATAAAGCAAACTAATGCTTACATCACAAATCCATTCGTATTCTGATACTGTTTTTGATAAAGTAATAATTTCATTGATGTGGAGAAAGTCTCTGATACAAAAGGTATACAGAAACGCGGGGAACCTACACAAAAAATATGGTTCTTCAAAAAACAAAAAAAACTTCTATACTAATAGAGATCTTATGGGTGCACAAAAAATTACCTAAAAACTGGAGGCTATGGTTTAGATGTACAGGGTCATTCTACACCAGATACTGATAACTTAAACAATATCTCCACTATTCCATGTAAGAGATCCAATATATCCAGATCTATAGGCAATATGGTGCGGTAAGCCGACAGATATGATTGAAGACAAAAACAACAAACAAAATAACTTTGAATCTCAACCCCTTCATTGACCACTAGGCCACACCCTTGAGTGCCATTTATTTGAGTTTAAATCATCAATTTTCTCTAGATTTAACATCTAAACATGGAATTAGATGGGCAAAATTGGGGATTTGAGACAAAAACCCTAAAAGCACAAATTGAGGATTTAGGCATGCAAATGAACTTGAAGTGAGAATGCATACAATTTGAAATCCTCAGCTAATTATGAATTTATTTTCCAGTTTGACTGAGTTGACTAAGGAGTAAGTTTTTGGATGACTTTGGCTTTAACCGAGAACTCACTTAAGGAATTAAGTCCAATAGCTTTGTCTGACATCATTAATTAATCTTTTGCATAGATTGGATTCGTTTAATAGACTTGAAACGTGGGAAGACTATTTTTGAAGGTCAAATCTTTACTTGGATTGAGGTATGTTAAGACTTTGACCTCAATGAGGGTATTTTCCAAATTGATATTGTTTTATATATACAATGTCTATGAGGGTACCGTATCTTTATTTATTTTTTTGATAAAGTAAGGTATTTCACTCCAAAAGGGCATCAAGAAGATGCATAGTTTCAACTTACAATGAATGAAAAACTGACGAAAGAAACTGGGATAAAGAAAAAGGGAAGTTCCTTTACAGTTAGTCAATCTAAGACAAGGGAACCAATAAACTCCAAAAACTGTTCAGTGCAAGATACATTAGCTGATTTAGACCAGAAAAAGATAAGACTAGGCATCTGGTAAATTGGGAGTTCTATCGGCATTCCTTATCAACTGCCAGCTAGTTCATGGTAGCTTAGAGTCTTTTATTACTGTTTTATAACAAAGTTGTATTTCCTATTTCTAGTAGTTCATGACTTGTGACACCAATTACTGGGGATTGAATTGACTATTACCGCGTTGTAGACTTGGTATTGCCTCATTAATATTTTGTTAGACTTTATCACACTATGTTGTTTTTGTATCATATTTATTTGTATGAAGTGGTTCGCCTGACCGGTTGGGTTAGGTGTCATCACAGCTTAGTTAAATTGAGTCATGACATATGCCTATCACATAACTTGGATAAATAAAGTTGAACATTCATGAAGATATAGTACCTCAACAGGAGTTGCCAAGATCAGAAGATACTGGATGGCCTCCACAAAAATTCCAGGTTTGACTTTGGCTAGGCCAACAACGCATATAGCTTGTTCATCTCCACTATATTCAGGACAGTGACCATCCCTAAACAAAACATGATACCATCAGCAGAATAAGAATCCACAAAACAAAATATAATGAACAAACCATTAAAAACCTAAAGCGTTAGTTTTTATTTTGTAATTTTTTGATAGGCAAAGTAAGGATTTTCTTGGTGAAAACAGCACCATAAAAGGAATGTTGTTAGGAAGTACATCCCAGAAAAGGACATTAATAACTAAATAAAAGAAGATCCAACACATCATGGACCATATGAACAATAAACTTCAAAATGTCTTGAACTTTATTACCACAAAAAAATAAACCATTCTGAAATTCTCAATACGTAGCTCATTCCATGCATAACTGAACTTTCTGAACAAATCTAAAAGATCTCACTTGATACGAACAGAAGCTTGACTGTGGATGACTAAAAAGGGGTACTTGAAAGATAAATTATAGAAATGGCCTAAGATTCGACAACAAATAATTTGGGGCTTGGAGGTTAGCACATAAAAGTATTTGATAATTGATTCCACAAAGGATATACCATATTTCTGGTAAAAGATCTATCAATGCTCAAAGATCAATACTTAATAATTGAACTTGAAGACAAGGTCAAAACTCATAAACAATGGAACTCAAAATTGTTTAGCATGTACACATTCACTAACTAAGATAACACCTCGGGAAATACAAATATTTTTTTTGTTATTTGCAGCATAGTTAGGTAGATGGTTGTGGTTGAGTTACTCACAAGCTTTGTGCACATTTTTTGCACACGTTGGTGTGACACTAAAGAATAATAGTTAACACATGCCTGGACTATTGCTATGGGATATAGAAAATCCTGAGCTGGTGTGATATTAATGAAGTACTAATGACTTTGTCAAATTTTGTTTATACTCACCACTTATCGAACCGCCAAAGAAACAATGTGTTGTCCACTGATGCCCAAGCTCTGCGAATTTCAGGAAATACTCCACATAATGCAGTTCCTTCTCCACTGGATGCATTATATCTCTCAATCAATACAGAAGGCAACTCCCAAGAGTCCACGACTTCCACTAAAGGAGGCCACTACAGCGGTAAAATGAATGAACAGATTTAGTGTCTTACCAAAGCAAGATAGAATAAAAGATGTTTGATGTGGTTAAGAATTGCAATATGAAATCATATCTCAGGATTGCAAATGTTAAATGTCTATAAATATAATTTAAAGCTGTTAAATGGAAATAGTAACATAGGAAACATGATCAACATAATTGATGAGTGTGATTATGACATTAAATAATTGAAGACCCACAAATCTTACACATGCTACAATCACTTCTTTGGTCAGTTGTCTGAGATTAGATTAAAGCCTTGTTAAAGAACATGACTTTTTTTTATGAAGTAAGAGAGATAACATTGACAAAAGCATCAAGAAGATGCACAGATTACAAAAGATGGAAATATCAGCTCAAAAAGAGACAAAACAACTATCAAAGAACTAAGGAGCTGATAAAACCCATGAAGGAGTCTAGACTGATTAAACGGGTGAGCCTGGCCCAACTAAAAATGTTAAAGAACATGACATTTGGAACATGCACTATCGGAACTACCAATTACTAAATTACTCCATTAACACACTTGTTTATAAATATCTCTACTGTTTTCTTATACAACCTTGAGAATATATCCTCCAACCTTGGTTAAACATATATGTTTTTCTTCTATTTTCTTCTTTGATAAGCCTCTGTAAAATAATGTTTTCGAAGGATAATCTACTTTTCTACTTCAAACAGCTTCTTCTACCACTTTTACTCCATATAGTGTGATGGCAGAGAGTTACTCCATGCTACCTGTGAATGTTATTCGTAACAGATTTTAATTTTCTTCAACGGAGCACTTTCAGCTGATTCATGAGGACAAAATGACATCCTTAATAAAATATTACACGCTAAGAGGCAACACTACAATACAAAAACTCATTAAAAATAAATTATCCTTCTATCAGTAATATAAGAAATCCATATTAAATACTCCCTCCGTCCCATTTTATATGATGTAGTTTGATTTGACACAGAGTTTAAGAAAGATAGAAAGACTTTTAGAACTTGCGGTCTAAAATGAGTGGTAGATGTTTGTGTGGCAATAAATCATTTCATTAAGAGTAAAATTGACATTTTAAAATTGAACTGTTACTAAATATAGAAATGTGTCATTCTTTTTGGGACTAATTAAAAAGGAAAGTGAGTCATATAAATTGGAACAAAGGGAGTATATAAAGGACATAAAGGATATGTTTAAAGGAGCAGTCACTAGCATGAAAACAGCAATAGGCGAGTAGTAGGTGATACAAAATATTCCTCCTAATAGTGGGTTTACACCAGAGATCGACATTGAGCCCCTACTTGTTTACCCTAACTATGGACGACCTAACCAACACAATATAAGATGAGGTGTTATGGGGTATGCTAGTTGCTTATGATATTGTGTTGAAACAGTTTAGAGAGTATGGGTTTTAGGATAAATAGAACTGAGACTGAATACATGCCTTGAAGGTTTGGTCAACATGAGAAAGAGAGAAGTTGATGTGAGACTAGACGGGATTGCAGTGCCAAAATGCAAACAATATAGATATGTTGGCTTCTTGTTTCAAGAACATGGAATGATAGATTAAGATGTTACATTGTACTCATAGAATTAAAATCAGATGGGGCAAATGGAGAACTGTTGCTAAGTTGTTATGTGAAAGAAGACCATAGTGAAAGGTAATTTCTATAGGACAGCTGTAAGACCGGCAACGGTATATGGTAGTAAATGTTGGGCTGTAAAATCCAACATATCTGCAAGATGAGTGTTGGCGAGATGTGAATGTTAAGATGGATAGCAGTCATACAAGATTGGATAAGAGTAAAATGACCACATTAGTCAGAACGTGTAATAGCACACATTGAGAATAAAATGCCAGAAAATTGCTTCAGATGGTTTGGACATGTCTTCCATCGACCTACCATTGCACCAATTGTAGGAGTGAAACTATGGTAAGTGAGTGTGTTAAAAAGAGGATAGGAAATACTTAAAATCACAAGGAAGAAAGTTACCTCAGAAAATTTACAAATCCATTGTATCAATGTAGACTTAGCTACTAGTGATTCATCTAACAGATCCAAACTTATTTGGGACTTGGGCATAGTTGTTATGGTTGTTGTTGTTCTATTAGTAATATAAATGACATAAAGATACACATGCCTAATTACTGCAATTTGTCACAATACACTTCACTTCGACTGAAATTACCAGTTTCAAAAATGAACTTCACTTTGACTGAAATTACCAGTTTCAAAAATAAACTTCACTCCAACTGAAATTACCAGTTTCAAAATAAACTTCACTCAGACTCGCATCGAGTAAGTAAATAAACAATCCAAATTTAGTGTTCCACTTTGGGTAGCAATGGGGTTATTTCGGAAAAAAAGACCTGGTCTTTTCACGGGAGAAACACGACGACACGATGCAGTGACAGTCCCTTGGCCAGAAAACTCTTTACAATCAAAGACTGAAGATCTTAGGAAGTCTCAACTTCCAATTCTGAGGAACTCTATCGGGAATAACGAGATGCACACAGTTGGGGATACTCACACGGCTTCAGGAAATCAAGTCAGGTTGACAGACAAACAACAAAACTTTTTCCAATCTTTAGAACTCTATAATTTGACAAACAATATCTTTAGAATTCAAGGATAGCCATTAAAAGTGTTTTTTTTATATCTATGGCATTTGGATGGAAAAAAATGGTTGCAAAATCTTTTTCCAATCTTCAGAGCTTTGTCTCATTTGGTTGTCTTTTGAAAAGACCAGAACTTTTTTGTCCAAGCTTTGAAATAAAATTAACCCTTTTGTCCAAGCTTTGTAATAATTCAATTTCTTCTACAAATTGAAAAACTACAATAACAACATCAACAACCACAAGGCCTGCTAATTAACTAAGTCCGCCAAAAATTCAAAAAAAGCTCTGTCGCAAAAATGCTTCCCCACCTCTCCAACCAAAACCCAATTTATCTTTCCACGCAAAATCTAAAATCTTCAAAACTCCATAAGCAAAAACACATTTAACAAGCAATGAAACCTAAAATCCCAAAATTCGATGAAATTGGTGGTTACCTCACGGGGTTGAGCAGTATAAGGATGACTGGCATATCTAGAAGCTTCCAATGCATCTTCCAGATCGATTTGAGAAGCTACATCACGGCCAATGCGGTCACTAACTACAAGTCCAGCATTAGTAACATCACGCATTACAATCTCATTGTCCCCTGACATATTCGCTCAAAAAAATCGCTAGGGCTTGAACTGAGCTTAGCTGTTGTAGTGTTAATCCAAGCCCTAAATGGAACTATTTGTAAATTCCAAAGCACTGAGCAACTGGAAAATTGAACTGGGAGTAACAATGGAGTAGGGTTTTAGTCTTTGAGGTTTATTTGACTAATAATAAAACAAAAAACTTACCCCCGGCTTGTTTTCAAGATTAAAGTGTTTGAATTTGAATATACGTCTGAAAATATTAAGATATAAATTAAAATACAAAGGTCTAAATCCAAAATACATTTGAATATTAAGATTTAACTTATAATGATTGAGATTGTTTGTTTTCTAATTTTGAAGTGTAGAATTTATTTTTATTTAAAAAATAATAAATACAAAATTTAAATAAAGATTAAATTGATTTAATGTTATATTAATAAAACATTTTAAAATTTTAATATAGCAATTAGTGATGGTTATAAATAATAAATATAATGGTGAGTTGTGACTAACAAGGATTGTGATGGAGTGGTAAGTATTTATTAGAGGTCTCGGGTTCGAGTGCCCTGAATTCGGAATCATCTTTGTTAGGGAGGTGAGAAATAAATAAAAAAAAAAGGTTATTATGTTTATCAAGGGATGGTGTTAATTGTGCATATTATGTTATGGTATAGTGATTGTCATTGTTATTAATAGTGGCGACTGATAATTAGTAGTGGAATGATACTAATATCAATTTGAGACGGTATTAATTGATGATGTTAACCGTGGATGTATCTTATGGTATAGTGATTGACAATAACGATTATCTGTCATTATTAATGGTGGCGGTTGATAATTAGTAGTGGAATGATACTAATAACTAATGATGATTAACGATATATTGCATTGACTAAGTGGTAGCAATTATCGATATTGATTAGCGGATGTAACCAATGATCGATAGTGATGATTACAAATGATGGCAAACGGTGATAATGATTGATTTTGATGGTAGTGTTGATTGTGGTTATGCTAAGGATGGTGGAGATTGGTGGTGGTAATAGTTGTGGTAGAAATAATGGTTGCGAATGATGAATGGAAATAGAAGAGTAGTGGTGCATTGTTATTTTTGTAGAAATTCTTAAATAAACATTTTAATGATATTAAGACTTTGTTATAGATCTTAATCATTCAGAATTATCCAAAACTCATTAAGTGGTTGTAAAATAAAAAAGAAACACTCTTAATGAATTCGAAACAAATAAAGAACTATTGAAACAAATGCAATTGTTGAATATGTTTCAACAACTATTGTATTTATTATAATAATTGTTGTATTTGTTGTTGCAAGTGACGTTGAATCAACTACGAACGTTATTCTATTTTGTCACAAATTTTCTTCTATCGTGGTCACTTTTTTTAAAAAATTTAAATCATAATATCTGTAGGTGGCTTGAACACCATTTATGGAGAAACAAAATAGTAATAAGAATTGCATGTCATGGTGAATGAATCGAGTCCAATAATATTATAATGGATGTTGGAAGGGTAGAGACATAATAGAAACTATAGTAATAGTTGTGCATCAAAATGTAGCATATGATGATTTTGTTATAAAATTATTACGAATTGTGAATTAAATTGTGAGTTGAAACATGTTTTCATCACTTACATACACAGGTGGTGAAAAATAGAGAGTAACTCTTTTTAGAATAAAAAATAAAGTTAATTTGTATAATAATTATTTAAAACTAGATTCATTTTAAAGGTGTACATGATTGCAAAGTTCGTAGAAAATAATAATTTATTTCAATACCAAAATATATTATGAATATGGTGGGGTTTATATGAATATTTTAGATAAACAAAATGTTAGTGAACACATTCTTACACTTGAGGTTTTCAACAATACATCAAAAACTATACTAAATGAATTTTTACAATTGTGTGTTATTCATGAATAATCAAGAATTTGATGTTGCGTCAAAAATTGTTTACTTAAAAAAAATAAAAATTAAAGAAGATAATTAACTCACATTTTCTGTATGAAAAGTTGCACACATGATTCTCCACATTTTATGAGCCATAGCTTACGTGCCATATCAAAAGTCATAGGTAGATACTTCAAAGATAAATTTCTCGAAGGTAAAGCCCTATCTGTAAATGATATTAAAAATTCAATTTGTATTGAATTTAACTGCAAGGTCAATTATTAAAAGTTTTAAAAGGGAAAAAAGAGTGTAAAATCTTTGACAAGAGGGCCATATAAGCATGAGTATGCAATGCTTGATGCATACCATTATATGCTTAGGAAAGTAAATCTTGAAAAGTAAGATGTCGCTGAAGATTGATAAAAATAGTAAGTTCAAATATTTTTTTTGTGTTCTATGAAGCTTAAATTCTTGATTTTGCGCATATGAGAAAAATCATAATTGTCGAAGACATTTTTGAAGAACAAGTATGACGGAGTGTTGTTGTATGCTTTCACACGATGCGGAGAAACATAATTTTATGTTATTTTGTGTAGTAGATTTTGAATGTGATGCCTTCTATGAATTTTTTTCTGTGCAAATAAGAATTTTGTACATGATACCCTTGAATTATCTTTGAATTGTGCATAATTTCTGATCAACACTCAAGTATTAGAAAGATGATTTAAAAAGTCCACTCTTCAATTTATTATAGTTATTGCATGATACACCTAAAATAAGTCAATCTGAATAAATTTCACAAATGAAAGAGTCATTTACCATTTTTATGAAGCAATAAAAAACATATAAGGTAAATGTGTTCAGTGATCACTTCAATTAAACAGAAGATATGACTTCAGGGGCGGTTGATCATCTTGAACGTGTTGAATTTCATAGATAGAGCGGTATATTTTCCCCCAAAAAATAGGTACATCCTATTATTATTATTGTTATTGTCAAAATTATCTCAATGTTGCATATATTTTAACAAATGATGCATTTGTTTCAACAACTATCCTAATAATTATAACAATTACTTAAACAGATGCAACAATTGTGAAAATAAATGCAACAATGACTTATGTTTCAATTGTCGTTGCATCTGTTCATATTATTTAGTTGTTTTGATGGTTTATTCTTACCATTATAATATCATGATGACAAACATTGTTGAGTCGGTTAACATAGAGTTTGTTGATGAAGATTTTTTTTTATCATTGCTCCATTTGATAAAATAGATAAGAGATTTGCAAAAAAAAATCATGAAAGGTGTATTGAGTTGATCAATGCACCAACCATCTTTGTCCCTTTGATAAAGACCAACTACTGCAATATTACAAATAAATTGCTTATAAGCAATATAATTGAGTTACATTGAGTAAGAAATTTTCATCTAATGAATATTTTGTCTAATTTTTCTTATAATAATTTTAGGTCCAACAACTCTATTATCAAACAAGCATTTAAACTCATCGAGCCACCAACCTAATTATGAATTCATGGTTGTAGGATTTGAAAACAAAGTGTGATTTTGTATTTTCATTCGAAAGTGTAAAAACAATTAATACTTTTTGAGGAATTTATGTTGAAGCAATATGTATTTCATATATTGAACTTGAATTTGGGTTTACAAGATTGATATCTCATATGGTCATTCAGCTATTAGTTATTATCTTTAAAAGTTATTTTTTTTCCTCGTAATTTTAACTTTTTTAAACAAAGAAAAAAACTTTCTGAAATAATAACTATTAATTGAGTGATCATATAGAATTCAACTCTAGGTTAATTTCATGATCATATGCTTAATCCATCCAAGGTAAATTTAATAACTTTGTTCTAAGAAATTATCAATGAATTTTTTTTTAGAAAATACATCATTACCCCATTGAACTATAACACTTTTTTTAATAAGACACTGGAACTTTGCAAAGGTCATAGTACCCCCTTTGTAACACCCCGTATCCGAGAACGGACCTTAAAACAGATTTTCAGAAGTTGTAGGTACGACTCACTGTCTCCACCCACGGCCCATGCGGTGGTCCGTGGTTCACACCTGAAACTTCCCCCAGAACTCAGCCCAAAAATTTGGCTAAGGGTAGACCCACGCCAGGACCTACGGACTGTAGGTCAGACCACGGTCCGTGGTCCAGGGCAGTAGGTCAGACCCCCAAATTTCAGCCTCCAATACTGATCGACGGATGACCAGCACGGACCGTCAATTGATTGACGGTCCGTCAGTCACTCCGACATCAGTTAAGTCGGGGGTCTTTTGGTTTTTTCCTTATTCATTTGATCTCTAAACTACGTCGTTTAAACCCTAAATTATGAGGTTTTAGTCAGTTTAAGCCTAGAAACATAACTAGAACTTACCTAAGTCAAATCATTAATCAAACTTAGAAAAAATAAAGCGTAAGAGGAGAAAAGAGGTCAGGAACCCCAGTTCAAGAACGCAACAAGATTCCATCCGTTTCAACCCGAAATAGAAAGATTTCTCTGTGGAATTCGTCACCAGGCATGTGGAATTTCACTAGTGGGTTCCTTTGGCCCATTAGGTCCCTAGAGTTCAGTCAGATTCTTGATTTCCTATTATGAACTAGACCTAGGGTTTCTAGAAGTTCAACAGATTATCATGAATTAGTTATTTAAATGTTCCAAATCAGATTATCATGTTATTACTTGGTTTCTAGCATAAATTTTAAAACCCTAGCTATGTATCTCTTTAGTTCTTGAATTACACATGCTAGGTCAGATATTTCAATTATTTTAGATATACTTGCCTCAGTTTGTGAATATGTCATTATCAGTATATTAATGTACATTCCCAGTTTGCATGTCAATTTTGAGTTATCCAGTATATTACAAAATTCAATCATAATATGTTAATAATTTAATCTATTGGGAGTAGCATAATACCGAATTGGAATAGGGTTAGTCACTCATATAGTCCCTGAACTATGAGCCACGTAGGTTGTAAGTCCCATTTGTGGGCATCATTTTAGTGACCATGTCAGTATGCCTCTATACCTTTGGCCGGGTGTATTGGGTCCTCTCAATGGGGGTATACATCAGACTCCACATTTAGCTCATGTGGTTTTATTATCGGTTATTAGTAGCTCCCATAGTTCAGTCAGACTCCATTGCATTGACCACATTTAAGTATAATTAGTATTCAGTCTCAGCATGTTATAAATTTGGTCATTGCATTCAGTTAGCTCAGTATCCAGTATCTATATCATGTTTAAATTATACTCTTGCTTTATTGCTTGTTCAGTTATATGTTTATTTCAACTTTACTCTATCATGCATGCTCAGTACCTTTCAAGTACTGACACATACTTTGCGCTACATCTTCTCGTGATGTAGGTCCAGGTTCCCAGCATCCAGATCACGTATAGATAGGTTCCCGATCTCTAGTTCAGCAGCATCAGTGGTGAGTCCTCATTCTTCGAGGACAATAGTCATGTTATCTTTCCAGTATTTCAATCTTTTAGTTTCAGTTTTGCTAGACTTAGTTGGGGCATGTCCCAACACTTCTAGTTAGTTAGAGGCTATTTTCAGACAGAGTTAGATTTAGCTTAGTATTTGAGTTTGATATTTCTTTTGTATTAAAACTCTTAGATTTGATATATTCAATATAGTATATGGGTATTTCCCCATCATTTTAGATTTACTTAGAATTAGCTTCTGCATCAATTATTATTATTCTTAGTATGCTTATGTTATGCCAACAGGGTTAGCTTGGGGTCACTTGTGATCCTAGGTCATGTGTCCGCGTCTCGAGGGTAGCTTGGGGCATGACAAACTTGGTTAGAACATTATGTTTAAGTGTCCTAGGATGTCTGAAAAGTCGTCTAAGTAGAATCCTTTATATGGGTGTGTAGTGCGCACCACATCTAATGAGAGGGAGGCTACAAAGTGTTTTTAGGAAAAATCTTCATTTTTTTGTTTCTCTTATCGTGCGTAAGGTATGATCTAATTTTGTTCTAACTCAACGTTCTACGTTTCAGATCATGCCTCCTCATAGAGCTAACGCCAGGAATGCGAATGCCAGGAACACAAATGCAGCTCCACTAGTCCCAGATCAAGAAGTTTCTAATGCAGAGTTTCGAAACGCGATTCAAATGTTGGCTCAGAGTGTTTCCAACCAGAACAATCAACGGGTTCCAGTTCCGACAAATGCTAATGTTGGGTTAGTTGTAGCTAGAGTGCGAGATTTTATTAGGATGAATCTGCCAGAGTTCCTAAGATCGCGGATTGGTGAGGATCCTCAAAACTTCATTAATGAGGTCAAGAAGATCTTTGAAGTGATGCAAGTAACTGGGAATGATCGGGTTGAGTTAGCATCTTACCAACTTAAGGATGTGACTCATATCTGGCATACTCAGTGGAAAGAGAACATAATACAGATGCAACTCCTATCACTTGGGATTGCTTTAGTGAGACCTTTCTGGACATGTTCTTCCCAAGAGAGCTAAGGCAAGCGAAAACTCAGGAATTTATGAACTTAAGGCAAAGTAGCATGACAGTCCAAGAGTATGGGATCAAGTTTACCCAACTTTCCAAGTATGCTCCTTACATGGTTGTTAATTCCAGGACTTAGATGAATAAGTTTCTATATGGAGTGTCAGACTTGGTGAAGACAAAGTGTAGAAATACTATATTGCTGGAAAATATGAGCATCTCTAGGCTCATGACTCATGCTCAGCAAGTTGAGGGTGATAAGCTTAGGGAACATGCTAAAGAGAACAAGAAGGCTAGGACTGGGAACTATGACTATTCTCAGCAGAAATCAGGTGGTGGAAATCGCTCACAGGGTAAGCAGAAATTTTCAGCTTCATCAGCTAGTGTTCCGTCATCTAAGTTCAGACAAGATCAGAAAGGTAGGGCAGCAGGCTCTAAGTCTTAGGGAAGTGTTTCAGGTACCAAAGCCTACCCAACTTGCCCTAAGTGTGGTAAGAACCATCCGGACGAGTGCCTTGCAGGAAAGGAATGATGCTTTGGGTGTGGTCAGTCTGGTCACAGGTTGAGGGATTGTCCCTTTAAACAGGGTCAAAGAGGCAATGGTAGAGCCCAGTCCACAACTTCATCAGCGCCAGCAAATCGCCCGACTCAACAGGGTAACTCATCTGGTACAGGTGGCAGACAACGCCAGAACATGCTCTATGCTCTTCAGGCTCGCCAGGATTAGGAAGATTCTCCTGATGTTGTCACTAGTACATTACGAGTCTTTGATCTCAATATTTATGCTTTGTTAGATCCAGGGGCTACTCTTTCATTTGTTACTCCTTATATAGCAGTTAAGTTTGATGTTAGTCCAGAAAATCTCTCAGAACCTTTCTCAGTCTCTACTGCAGTCGGTGACCCAGTTATAGCTAGACAGGTATACATAAATTGCCATGTCACAGTCTCTCAGAAAGTCACTTCAGCATATCTTGTAGAGTTAGAAATGGTAGACTTCGATGTCATTCTAGGCGTGAATTGGTTACATTCATGTTATGCCTCAGTTGATTGTAGAACTAGGATTGTTCGTTTTCAGTTTCCAGACGAACCAATCTTAGAATGGAAGAGTAGTAACTTAACGCCTATGGGTCGATTCATTTCTTAGCTTAAGGCCAAAAAGATGATTTCTAAGGGTTATCTCTATCATCTAGTTCGGGTTAAGGATTCAAGCTCCGAAACCCCAACTCTTGAGTCAGTTCCAGTGGTTAATGAGTTCCCAGAAGTGTTTCCAGAAGATCTTCCTGGAGTTCCTCCCGAAAGAGAAATTGACTTTGGAATTGATCTTCTTCCAGATATCCAGCCTATTTCTATTCCTCCTAACCGAATGGCTCCAGCTGAGCTTAAGAAATTGAAAGAGCAGTTGAAAGACCTTCTAGATAAGGGCTTTATCAGACCTAGTATATTGCCATGGGGTGCACCAGTATTGTTCGTGAAAAATAAAGATGGTTCACTCAGAATGTGCATTGACTATAGGCAATTGAACAAGGTCACAATCAAGAATACGTATCCCATCCCCAAGATTGATGACTTGTTTGACCAACTTCAAGGTGCTAGTCATTTCTCAAAGATAGACATCAGATCCGGTTATCATCAGCTTAAAGTCAGAGATAGTGACATTCTGAAAACAATGTTCACAACTCGGTATGATCATTATGAATTTGTAGTAATGTCATTTGGACTAACCAATACTCCTGCAACTTTCATGGATTTGATTAATAGAGTGTTTAAGTAGTACTTGGACTTGTTCGTTATCGTCTTTATTGATGATATCCTCATTTACTCTAGGAATGAGGAAGAGCATGCGAGTCATTTGAGAGTTGTTCTGCAAACTCTCAAAGATCACCAGTTATTCGCGAAGTTTAGCAAATGAGAGTTTTGGTTGCAGTCAATAGCTTTCCTTGGTCACATTGTGTCTAGCAAAGGGATCCGAGTGGATTCTCAGAAAAATAGAAGCAGTGAAACAATGGCCTAGACCTACCTCTCCTACAGATATCAGAAGTTTCTTGGGTCTAACGGGTTATTACAGAAGGTTCGTGGAAGGATTTTCATCCATTGCCTCTCCATTAACAATGTTGCCTCAGAAAAAAGTCAAGTTTCAGTGGTCATTATGAGAAAAGCTTCGCAGAACTGAAAACTAGGTTGACTACAACTCCTATTTTGACTCTACTAGAGGGTTCATACGGCTATGTTATTTATTGTGATACATCCAGAGTCGGCTTAGGTTGTGTGTTAATGCAACGAGGTAAAATTATAATTTATGCTTCCAGACAGCTTAAGGTACATTAGAAGAACTATCCGACTCATGACCTCGAGCTTGCAGCAGTGGTGTTTGCACTCAAGATTTGGAGACACTACTTGTATGGTGTTCATGTAGATGTGTTCACAGACCATAAGAGTCTTCAATATATGTTACCCCAGGAAGAGTTGAATCTTCGCCAGAGAAGATGGCTTAAGTTCGACAAGGATTATGACATGAGTGTGCATTACCATCATGGTAAGGCAATGTAGTAGCAAATGCCCTTAGCAGACTATCTATGGGTAGTGTAGCATATGTTGAGGAAGAAAGAAAAGAGCTAGCAAAGGATGTTCACATACTTGCTCGTTTAGGAGTTCGTCTTATGAGCATATCAGATGGTGGTGTGATAGTTCAAAATGGATCAAAATCTTCATTGGTAGTAGAGATTAAGGAAAAGTAAGACAGTGATCCGATATTGCTTGAGCTAAAGGGTGCAGTCCATCAACAAAGAGTTGAGGTATTCTCCCAATGGGAGATGGTGTGCTTCGCTACTAGGGTCGATTATGTGTTCCTAATATGGGCGAGTTGAGACAACAGATTCTTGCAGAAGCCCATAACTCCAGGTATTCTATTCATCCAAGTGCCACTAAGATGTATTGTGATCTGCGGGAAGTCTTTTGGTGGAATTACATGAAGAGGGATATAACAGCTTTTGTGGCTAAATGCCCCAATTGCCAGTAAGTCAATATAGAACACCAGAAACCAAGAGGTATGACTCAAGAGATCGATATTCCTACTTGGAAGTGGGAAGTGATCAACATGGATTTCATTACAGGTTTACCTCGTACTCGCAGATAACATGACTCAATTTGGGTGATAGTTGACAAAGTCACTAAGTCTTCTCGCTTTTTGGCGATCAAGACTATAGATTTAGCAGAGGACTATGCCAAACTTTACATTAATGAGGTAGTCAGGTTGCATGGGGTTCCTTTGTCTATCATATCAGATAGAGGTCCTCAGTTTACCTCTTATTTCTGGAAGTCATTTCAGAAAGGTCTTGGTACTCATGTTAATCTTAGCACCGCATTTCATCCACAAACAGATGGTCAAGCAGAACGCACCATTCAGACCTTAGAGGACATGTTGAGAGCTTGTGTGATCGATTTCAAGGGTAGTTGGGATGATCACATTCCTCTTATTGAGTTCACCTACAATAATAACTATTATTCCAGCATTCAGATGGCCCCTTATGAGGCATTGTATGGGCATAGATGCAGATCTCCGGTTGGTTGGTTTGAAGTAGGTGAATGAACCTTGATTGGACCAGATTCAGTCTATTATGCTATGAAGAAAGTGCAACTCATTAGAGATAGACTTAAGACAGCCTAGAGTCACCAAAAGTATTATACAGATGTGAGGAGAAGAGAACTAGAGTTCCAAGTTGACGATTGGGTCTTCCTGAAAGTGTCACCTATAAAGGGGTGATGAGATTTGGCAAGAAAGAGAAGCTCAGTCCCAGATATGTAGGCCCTTACCAGATCTTGAAAAGGATTGGTAAAGTGACTTATGAGTTAGAGTTGCTAGCAGAATTAGCAGCAGTGCATCCAGTCTTTCACATTTCACTATTGAAGAAGTGTGTGGGTGAACCAGCATCCGTAGTGCCATTAAAGAGTGTGGCCGTGAAAGATAGTCTTTCGTATGAGGATGTACCAGTTGAGATTCTTGATCGTCGGGTTAGAAAATTGAGAAACAAAGAAGTCACTTTAGTCAAGGTTTTGTGGATGAGTCAGTCCATAGAGAGAGCTACTTGAGAAGCAGAAGTTGCCATGAAGTCCAAGTATCCTCACATCTTTCCTTTCAAGTCCAATCCAGCTTGAGGTATTAGTTCCTCTTCATTTTTTCAGTTATTCTTGCGCAGATTCAGTCTTAATATCATGTTCCCTCAATTTGTACTTGCACTTTCAGTGTATTTGCATGTTCTTGGAACTTAGTTCAATCAGAAATCAATTTCAGTATTTTAGTGGTAGGGATTGCAACCCTCTCCCTCCTTTTCAACTAGTTAGTCTTCATTCGAGGACGAATGTTTCCAAGGGGGAGATAGTGTAACACCTCGTATCCGAAAACAGACCTCAAAATAGATTTCCAAAAGTTGCAGGTGCTACTCACGGTCGCCACCCACGGACCGTAGGGTGACCCACAGTCCGTGTTGGTGGTCCGTGCTTCACACCTGAAACCTCCCCCAGAACTCAGCCCAAAAATTTGGCCAAGGGTAGACCCACACCAGAACCTACGGACTGTAGGTCAAACCATGGTTTGTGGTCCAAAGTCGTAGGTCAGACCCCCAAATTTCAACCTCCAGTACTGATCAACGGATGACCAGCACGGACCGTCAGTCGATCGATAGTCCGTCAGTCCCGTCCATCACTCACTCCGATAACAGTTAAGTCGGGGGTCTTTTGGTCTTTTCCTTATTTGTTTGACCCCTAAACTACGTCGTTTAGACCCTAAATTATGAGGTTTTAGTCAGTTTAAGCCTAGAAACATAACTAGAACTTACCTAAGTCAAATAATTGATCAAACTTAGAAAAATTAAAGAGTAAGAGGAGAAAAGAGGTCAAGAACCCTATTTTAGGAACACAACAAGATTCCATTAGTTCAAGCCCGAAATAGAAAGATTTCTCCGTGGAATTCGTCACCAGGTATGTGGGATTTCACTAGTGGGTTCCTTTCGCCCATTAGGTCCCTAGAGTTCAGTTAGATTCTTGATTCCCTATTATTAACTAGACCTAGGGTTTTTAGAACTTCAGCAGATTATCATGAATTAGTTATTTAAATGTTCCAAATCAGATTATCATGAATTAGTTATTTAAATGTTCCAAATCAGATTATCATGTTATTACTTGGTTTCTAGTATAAATTTCATAACCCTAGCTATGTATTTCTTTAGTTCTTGTATTACACATGCTAGGTCAGATATTTCAGTTATTTCAAATATATATGTCTCAGTTTGTGAATGTGTCATTATCAGTTTATTAATGTGCATTCCCAGTTTGCATGTCAGTTTTGATCTATCCAGTATATTACATAATTCAGTCATAATGTGTTAATCATTTAATCTATTGGGAGTAGCATAATGCCGAGTTGGACTAAGGTCAGTCACTCAAGTAGTCCCAGAACTACAAGCCATGTAGGTTGTAAGTCCCCTCTGTGGGCATCATTTTAGTGATCACGCTAGCATGTCTCTATACCTTTGGCCGAGTGTATTGGGTTCTCTCAATGGGGCGTATACATCGGACTCCACATTTAGCTCATGTGGTTTTATTATCGGTTATTAGTAGATCCCACAGTTCAGTTTTTTAGTATAGTCAGTATTCAATCTCAACATGTTATAAATTTTGTCATTACATTTAGTTAGCTCAGTATCCAGTATCTATATCATGTTCAAATTATACTCTTGCTTTATTTCTTGTTCAATTATATGTTTATTTCAGCTTTACTCTATCCTGCATGCTCAGTACCTTTCAAGTACTGACGCATACTCTGCGCTACATCTTCTCGTGATGTAGGTCCAGGTTCCCAACATTCAGATCACGTATAGATCGATTCCCAATCTCCAGTTCAGCAGCATCAATGGTGAGTCCTCATTCTTCGAGGACAATAGTCATGTTATCTTTCCATTATTTCAGTCTTTTAGTGTCAGTTTTGCTAGACTTAGCTGGGGCATGTCCCAACACTTCTAGTCAGTTAGAGGCTATTTTCAGATAGAGTTAGATTCAGTTTAGTATTTGAGTTTGATATTTCTTTTGTATTAAAACTCTCAGATTTGATATATTCAGTTTAGTTTATGGGTATTTCCCCATCATTTCAGATTTACTTATGATTAGCTTCCACATTGGTTATTATTATTCTTAGTATGCTCATGTTATGCCAGCAGGGTTAGCTTGGGGTCACTTGTGATCCAAGGTCCTGTGTCCGCGTCTCGGAGGTAGCTCGAGGCTTGACACCCTTATAATCATTGTTGACACACAATTTTGACCGACCTATAACCCTTTTTGGAAGGCTATTTGATTAAATACGTGTTTTAAAATACATTTCGAGTTTGAAATTTTAATCAATTTTTTCTAAAAAAATTATATTTTATCATGCTTGATTTATATAAATTATTGTAATTATTATTAAATTATTTTTTATCGATAGCTAAACTCAAAATAATTACTTTATTTAAATATTTTAAAATCTTAGATGTGTTTAATTATATGAAAATATTTTAACATGTGCAGTATTTTATTAATGGAATAGCATTTCCTTAAACTTACTTTAAATCATTTAAATGTTAGCCTATTTTATTCTAATTCCTTTCAATTCTAGCCTATTCAATTTTATTTTTTATTTTAATCGTAACCAGCTTTCATTTCAATTATAGCCATTCTATTTCAATTTAAGCCAATTCATTCCAATTTTCAGATTTTTCATCTTTTAATCTCAACCGTCTATCTTTAAATTAAATCCTAGATCAAATCCTAGCCGCTTATCTAATTCTAATCCTACGGTTCAGATCGAATCCTCCCACTTCCTTTTAAAACAAAAGAAACCTAACCCTAAAAATATTCAACTCATTTTCTCTTCTCCTTCCTTCCGCCTCCTCCCTTCCTCTTCTCCGGCGAGCTCGAGCATCACCCAGGCGAGCAAACCAGAGCTCCGGCCAGCAACACCAGGCGAGGCAGTGCAGCAAGCAGCAACCAGCACTGCCTTCTCTTAACCAACAACAGCAGCAACCAGACGACGCCACCAGCAAACCTCCATCGCTGGTAGCAGTTCCGACCAGCAACAGCAGCAGCCGACGAAGACAGCTGGCAGCAGCTCCAGATCTAGCCAGCAACACCTACGCCACCAGCAGCTCCAGCCGGCGACAACAACAGCAGCTCCACGCACTGGCAACAGCAGCAAGATCCGCTGCTCTCTCTCCTTCTTCTAGTCCTACGAGCAGCTATGGACGACAACAAAAACTCCGACCAGTTGAAGTTTCGGTAAAGTACAAGGTTTGGGTCCGTTTGAAAGCGGATCTCGTCAGATACGTCTCCGGTATTCTTTTAAAATTCGTTGTTCCCTTTGTTTACTCTTTTAAGTGATTCATTTATTATGCTTGTTACAATACATGATGTTTAAGTGATATACGACTGCTTATAATTTTAGCTTGATAGCTCGCTGAACCTGCATATGATACGACTCACTAGTGTATCAAAGTTCACCGATTTATTGCAAAATCTGCCCGTTAAAACTCAAATCTGATTTTTCATTGATCTTTGCATATTCCCCCCCCCCCCCCTTAATTGATAAATTGTATATCTAGCTTAATTATAGGGAGATTGTTTTGGCAATTAATCTAATTGATTTTGGAGTGTAATTATGGTAAAGTGTGATTGTGGATTGACCGTATCCTCTCCCTCTTGCTGTTAAATTTTTTTTTTCCTTATAAAGTGTAGACAGCTAATAAGCATTATGCAATAGAATCTCTTGTTATCATGGTAAGTTTAATTAGTATTTATGTGCATAGTTTGTCGGTCGTTTAATTGATTCAATTTGCATCTTAATTGATTTTCTCTGATTATTAAGGAAAGATATTCCATAATTCATTGATAATTAGCTCTTTTCCTTTACTTGTTGTGCATCTTATTTTACTATATAAAGAAGACTCTTCTGCCATTATTTGGACACCCGAAGCAATCATAAAAAAAATAGCACTTTAACAATTCATGCTCCACACTTAAATAAGAAATAAAAAGATACCATCTACTCTTTCAAAGAAAATGAGAATTCTGGTGTTTTGTGTGTGCTTTCTTGTTGTGTTCCTGTTTTCGGGGAAAATATTTATGTTCAATAACTTCATTGCTGATATCTAATTCTGCATAACTGGTAAGTAACCTTTCACTAGTTTAATTTTTAGCATTGTTTGCATTGTTGTATGTTTAAATGAACACAAGGAAGTATCCGGGCTAGTTTTTCGTTCTTCCCTCTCGCTCTCTGTGATGATATATCTACGGTTATTCTTCATTCGTTTCAAATCCTATGTGTGTTGCATATATATAAAGTAATAGATTGCTATGAATATGCGATGTTACGAATATCCTTGACACTATATGTATCTGCTACACTATTCCCTTTAGCAGGTTTTGAACTTGAAGTTCAAGACACATGAAGAGTTCGCCTGGGTCGAAATACATCTGGACAGAGCCTTATCTTACTTTATTTTGATGTTTGTCTTTCTATTAAGGTTGGATTTTGTAAAAATATTGTATAACTCTGACTCTTTATATATGGGATATAATTCGGGGGATCGTCTAAGGGGAGGGGATTTACATGCTACTTGTTTATATCTTATTATTATTAAAATGTGCTAGAACACATGCTTGTAAGATTATAATTGTTTGATTATTCGTGTATAATTTTCTTCATTTAAAATCCGGCTTAAGGTAAAAATAAATATATATATAAATTACAGTCCCTTAATCACCTTTTGGCTAAATACTCTAAAATGAATCACGTGTTTAATGAGTTTATTGTCTATTGTAGTTTATTTATTTGCCCCGTATGATCACTTTTTTAATTATGACAGATAAAATTGTGTATATGTTTACTACTGTATTTTGTTATAAATCACCAGCTCTCCTTTCACTAAAAGTAGGGAAAGTGATTAAATAATTGTCTAGTTACTAATATGTTTTATCTTAGAAATTTACTTTAAACATCTTGCCTATAGGATTTCACTTCAAACATATGACTTGATGTAGTGATTGCATGTTTTATATTATCTAGACATCACGGCTATAGTTTTAAAATCATGTTGATAAAAGTGTGAAATTAATCTGTTAAGTTCCTTGTTAATTCACTCTTTAATATGGATAATTGCTAACTTTTGCATGTCTTAATCAGATGCCAACAATTATAATATCTCTTCAATTAATTAATCCTAGTAGCTGTTTTGCTAATTATTACAATTCAGCGGTAAATAATTTTAGCATGTTCACTAAGAAACCATCCCTATAGGACTAAATCAAAACAATAATAAAATAAATTTTAGCATGTTAAAATTGAAACAAATCTGTTTTGAACACGCTCTACACTGTTGAAAATTATCTACAACGGATCTATTTTTCTGACATTTAAAATGAGATAATAAATTGGTCAGCATGCTAATCAGTTTTAAAATAATCTGTCTGGGTTACCAACTAAATCTTCCACTATTAAACAAATATTATGACATAACTATTTTCTGCATTCGGGGTTAGAAAATCATGCTTATAGATTTAATCAGATTTTTTATTTAGAGTATCATGCAAATATTCTGATTACATAGAAATCATGTCCATAGGCATTCTAATAGTTTATAGCATTTTTAATAATAAACAAAACTAATATGAATATTTTCTGCCTATTGTTAACTGATTTTTGCAAATAATTACCTGCTATCATTTTAAAAATAGAAATGATAAACCATTCCCTGCATGTTTTGAATCCGCCCTGCTGAGATAACTTATAAAATAATCTGTCACTATTTTAATCGTTTCTGCCCACATGTTTCCTATTTAAACTAACATGTCCTAATTAATCTGATCAACAAATAGTTAAAGTCTACACTGTAATAATTTCATGCTACTCTTAATTAAATAACCATGCTGTTATAATATTTGTTTATATGACACACTCAACATGCGACCCTTTTTCACCTTACTTGTATTTTGTCAGCATGTTTAATAAAAACTAGAGGCCAATATGAGACCATATGTGCTAAATGCTCGTCCAAATTGTTTGACTTGGTGTCTAGGTGGGCCTATTATATTTTATTTTGTCTAAATTCACCCTAATAGCAGTCCAATGCCTCTTGGACCTTACGTGGGGACGCTAGACGCCTTTTTAAGACGAAAAGCATGTGGTGGTGGGGTAGGGGTAGTTTAGGCCCTATGGAGATGATGACATCGACTCGGTCTCAATGACAAACCTCGGTTTTGTCTGTCCCTACGAGAAGTCGATCGAAATAAAAAAAAAAGTCGAGTGCTAATCCTAAAGTCCTTCAGAGTCTCCCTGTCCTTTTATCCATTTATGTGTTTATAATTATTCGGGGTAGCTTAAATAAAATAAAATTCTTGTTCGCTTATTTTTTGTGCAACTTCTGTTTCCTCGCTTATCTCTTTATTAATTGCTTATATTTATCTGTTATTATGTTATCACTTAGTCTCGCATGCCTATCTAATTAACTAATATAATTAAAGTGCCCTTAATTTGCTTAATTTTGTTATCACCTAGTTTCGCATGCTTAATTAATTAAATAAATAATTAAAATGGCTTTAATTGTTTAATATCATTTATCACTTAGTAACCATGCTAATAAATAATAAATGAAGTGACCATAATTGCTACTTGTAACCCCTATATATTGCATGAGATACGGCCGGGACCCACATTTGTGGACCTCGAGGGATGCCTAACACCTTCCCCTCGAGGTAATTTGAACCCTTACCCGATCTCTGGTTTGTTGATCTTAGCTAGACTTAGTTAGGTTAGATAGGTGCACTAACGCGCCTTAATTCGTTAGGTGGCGACTCTTCAATCACCCAAAGCCCAAAAGAGTTGTTAGGTCGTGCACCAAAACCTGTTTTGAGAAAAACGAGGCGCGACAGAATGATGACTCTGCTGGGGATATTAGGTTCTAACCACTACGTGTTTCATGCTTTATGTGGGGTTTACTTGGTCATTTCATTGTTTGTTTGGTCATTAGCATGTTAAGTTGTTATTATTTCCCGTTATTTATTTGTGTCCTTATTTATCATCTGTTTTCCATGTTCCACCCCTTTCCCTTCCTCCTTATTTGTTTATTTCCATGTTTCGCCCTTTCCATTTTTCCTTTATTTGTTTACCTGTTTGCATGATCCCATACCCTCTTTCCTTATTTGCTTGATTCTCTATTATTTTATAAGTTTACCTCATTTTATTTATGCGTGTATTTATTTACTTATTTACCGCTTTCATAAAATTGTCTATATGTTACTGCTTTCAATCTAAATGCTAAATGTTACCGTTTTGATAAACTGACATTCCGCTCATACTTCCCCCAATTGGGACCCTCTTCCTTTTTTATTTTGTTACCGTGATGTTGTGCTTTTGCATCTCTCACAACTACTCCAATTCTCTTCAAATACCCAATTATAGAGAGTCGGCATATGTGTGGACGGAACGGATAGTTTTACTACCATGAAACCACGAGCCTTCTCGCATAGAATCTCTTTCAAGTCTGTGTCAAGCCAACTCTTAGAAAGCGTGATTAGGTCATACATATTGCATAAGTCTTAGGTGGTTTGACCCTTGGTGTCAATCCGCATGATTAGTAGCCAGCTTATCGTCTAAAAGGCCCCAACACCCTTTAGACAAATTGCATATTTATGTGTCAATGTGGTCATAATAATTAAATTAAGCCAAATTTGCCAAAATGGAGTTTAAAAATCGTTTGTTGTTTTGTTTGCAAAGTCATGGACACTTTCAACTCCCCAAATCCACAAATGGTCGTAGAGGTAAACTACAAGCTAAGGAACTGGTGGATGGATATCAAGAGAGACCGTGAAAGAGAGATTCGACAGTTGTTGGGCGGTCTTACCTACCTCATGTTTGTCATACCAAACCCTCACTTGATTAGGGCCTTGCTAGAATTTTGGGACCCTGTGAGGATGGTTTTCAAATTCGTGGATTTCGACTTGGCACCAACGATTGAGGAGATAAGTGGTTTCATTGACATGTCATACCACGAGTGTGAAATGATAGTACCATATAAGCCATCATCGAGGGAGTTTCTAAAAAGTCTGGGAATGAAGTCAAATCCAACCTTGCCTTCTCTAGACCTTGGGTGGATTCATTTTGACTTGCTGTATTCACGCTTTGGCCGAGATGATAGTTATTACTCTTTTATTGATGAATTTGAATGTTCCGTCGAGGAATAGGAAACATATCGCCTAAATGCCTTTACCATTGCCCTATTAGGATCCCTGGTTTTTCCTAAGATAAGGGGAAGATTGACACACGCTTGGGTTATGTGGTTCGAGATTTAGCCCAAAGAGAGGGCAAAAATAGGAAAACCCTAGTACCTATGATCTTGGCAGAAATAATGAGGAGTTTGTCAACATGTGTCGATGGTCGAATATTTTTCGAGGGATGCAACATTTTGCTGCAATTATGGGTTATTGAACACTTCTACTTACGGTCTGATGTGGTAGACGTTTTTCTTGGTTATGGCACCAAAATTGATAATCAACCAAGAAGAATGGTAGCTTTCACTGCCCCTGTAGGATTCGTAAACTGGAAGATATTTTTGACAAAGCTTGAGAGCTACCGCATCCAATGGAAGCTCCATTGGTCATGCAATAGTAAGAGGCGATGACCGATACTTCATTGAGCTCATTGGCTTAAAAGGTGTTCAACCATACACTCCTCTTCGAGTACTCCGCCAATTTGGGCGAACTCAGGTAATACCACTCTGGTCTGACATGGAGCAGTTTAAGTATGAATTTGGGTTAGATAAACCCCAAGTCCACATCATACTTCGAAGATGGGAGCGAGTGTTAACCATTCCTATGGGTGCACGACAGACCTTATGCACACGTGAGTATTACATATAGATCCTAAAAGAGGTCAAAGACAGAGATGTGAGTGAGGAAGGATACTATGGGCTCACTGATGAAAGGGAAAACATATGGGCACGCAACGTGTTGAAGATCAAGAATGAAGTCACTCTCTGTACAGGAAGTCAATTGGCGCCAAGCTCTTGGAACAAATATCTTCAAGATTTTCAGAATTTAGGATGACTTTCCCATTTGTTACCCCTTTCCCTTAGTTTACTTCAGTTTTTCGTTTTTCAATTATGATGTATTGTTCGAATTTTATAATATATGAAGATCGTTTTATTTCTCTAACTCTAAACTCCAATTGGCAAATAAGGCTTGAATTAACCATTATGCATCACTTATATGTCGTCTTAGGCCTACCTCTGGCTCAACGAGGCTCTGTGCATTTAGGGCGTTTATCTTAAAACAATGTGTTTGTTATCTCAATTAATGCAACGCTTTAACTTGGGTCTCTTTTGCTTTTACTTTTATTTTACCCTTCCCCAATGGTTGATCTGTAGACCATGGTTTACCATACGCGATCAAAGGAAGCTCTTCCTTCTCTTCCAGATGAGAACCACAAAGGGAAGAGAAAAGCGACTAATGAGAAGGTTATGAGTAAGACTATTGAAAAGAAGCATCCTTCAGATGAGTTGGTCTCAAGCCTGAAAAAGAAAATAATGGAACTAGAAGAAGAAGTGTCTGATATGCGCAGGTGGGCCAAGATGTTACTCTTACGATCCCACTCTGGAGACAAACATAGATAAGTCGCCTGTCACAAGTCAAGCTACTCTCCAAGACAACCCTCCACTCACTCACCCTATTTCTCATCCTCCACCAACTTACCCTACTTCTCAAAATCAACCAAGCTCCATTCAAATGCCTCTAGAGAACACTCACATTTCAAATTACCCATATCCTCCTCAATATCATGTTTATGGTTCCAGACCTCCATATCTTACTCCGAGCCTGCCGAGTCCTCCCTTACACGCTCCTCAATATCAAACACCTCTACACCAAGTCCCTTGGTATTGTGCACCACTTCAAATGCCTCCATATCAAATGCCTCCATCCCAAAGGTCTCTTCTACCATATCAAAAGCCTATTTATCCTGTTCACAATGTCAAAACCCTCACTCAAAAACATATTCGCAAAAATCTATTCAACGTGGAGAAGAGGCCCATCAAAATTTACACTCCTTTGACTGAGCCCATGGATAAATTCTATGAAAAGTTGAGTATTGCTGGTCACATCGCCCCTGTCAGTGAAATAAGGATGAACACACGTGGAAGGTGGATTGAAATTTCTAAGGTTTGCGCTTACCACTCAGGAATGAAATGACATACCATAGAAGAATGTCGTGATCTGAAAGACAAGATCCAGCAATTGATTGATACCAAGATCATATGCTTGGAGGACTTTGCACCAAAGAAATCCCAACAGAAAACATGTTGAAGGTCATTTGAAGCACTTTCCAATGAAGGCTTATGTCATTTAAGCTTAAGTTCTTTACATTCATGTTCCGTCAAGTTCTGACAAGGAAGGTACCCATGTTAGCATATGGACAATAAAGTTTGGTCAGAATCTATCTTTTGGTTGTTGATGTATGCTCCGTTTAATGTCTTGAACTATGCTCTTTGTATTTGGAACTACGAAAGACCTGATTCCCGTTTAAGAGGGGATACGTAGGTGCTCCTTTGGAGTTCGGTCTTATCATAATAAAAATCTCATTTTTCCCCCTTGGACTGTGTAACTGGGGCAAAATTTTTGAGAGGGTCTCAAAAATTCCTTCAAAGAGCATTCTCCTTGCTAAATCTCGATACTGGGGCAGAATTTTTGAAAGGGTTTCAAAAATTCTTTCAAAGACATATTTTCTTGCAAATCAAGACTGGGGCAGAATTTTTGAGATCCTCTCAAAAATTCACAACTCTACATCGAAAATTAGAATAGCAGAGGTTCTACACTTAGGCAGAAAATTTTGAGGGGACCTCAAAATTTTTTTTGACAACACTTCAAAAGACATTTTAGCAGACGTCAAAGGAGCATGCTACGTTGAATCAGGGATACAGATCAACCTCCCCTTAACTAACTATTTTTCTTTGAATGCAGAAAAGACATGTACATATACAAGAAGCAACTGCAACACTACTTGAAGGATCAATGTGCCAATATATCCGACAAATCACTAATCAATGGCGAAGGACAAAACTCATCTATATTGATCTCAATCACCAGTCAAATGGCATACTATCCTTCCAACAGTATGAAGGATCAAGTTAATTCGATCCAGACAATCGCCAGTCAAATGGCATATTGTCCTTCCGACGTGATGAAAGACCGAATTACTCTATACTAAGGCTAAATCGCAAGTCAAATGGCATATTATCCTTCCGACGTGATGAAGGATCCAATTACTCTACTGAGACGAAATCGCCACTCAAATGGCATACTATCCTTTCGACAGGATGAAGGACCAAGTTATTTTGAGCTCGACAATCGCTAGTCAAATGACCCTATCCTTCCGACATGAATGAAGGACCAAGTTATTTTGAGCCCGACAGATCAATAATTATTGGTACATTTTTCCAATCAGACGAAAGAATCAAGCTACTTTATATCAAGCCCGACAAATCAACATTCAACTGCACCCACTCCTTACAAGAGGACGAAGGGTCAAAGCTACAATATTCCAAATTTGTCAACAAATGACACTCAATCCTTTCAATAAGACGAAGGTCTATGCCTCCAATCAACTATTGTATGTGCCCGAAGATTGCATTATGCCCGAGATTGCATTGTGCCCGATATCTGTATGTGCCCGAGAATTGCATCATCTGCATGTGCCCGGGATTGCATCGTGCCCGAGATTACATTGTGCCCGAGAATTGCATTGTACCTGATATTGCATCTGCCCAAGAATTACGTTGTGTTCGATATTGCATGTGTCCGAGAATTACATCATTGCATGTGCCCGAGAATTTCATTATGCCCGAGATTGCATTATGCCCGAGATCTGCATGTGCTCGAAAATTACATCATCTGCATGTGCTCGAGATTGTATTGAGCCCGATGTTGCATGTGCCCGAGAATTACATCATCATTGCATGTGCCCGAGATTGCATTGTGCCCGAGACCTGCATGTGCCCGAGAATTACATCATCTGCATGTGCCCGAGGTTGCATTGTGCCCGATATTGCATGTGCCAGAGATTGCATTGTGCTCGAGAATTTCATATGTCTGAATAAACTCCAAACAAGCTACAAGTATCAACAGATGCCCGAATTATAAATACGCTTTCTTTACTCATTGCTCATATTCTTAAGGCGTCATGGTCTAAAGGCATCATTTTTCATGGTCTGCAGACATCATATCATGGCCTAAAGATTTACTTTCTGCTTATCATGATCCAAAGGTGTCATAGTCTAAAGGCATCATTTTCATGGCCCGCAGACAACATTTCATGACCTGAGGATATAATTTTTGCGTATCATGGCCCTAGACATCATAGCCTAAGACATCATTTTCATAGTCTTATGGCAAACATCATTGTCGATATGGGAAAGTGTATCATGTTTACCTTTATCGTTTGTTTGATATATTTGCTCTAATAATATCAAAAGCTACAGACTTGCAAAGACTAACATTTTGCAGGCGAGATCAATCTCCCTCTCGGCTACAATTATCGTGCTTACATCTATCGCAACAAAGACCCTAGCGAATTCTTTACTACTCATATTACCATTTTCCATTTAACCCTTGGCTACTCATATTACCGTTTCTCATCGGATTCTGCACTCTTAAATTGAAAATCTCTCTGTCATGCCTTTCTCGCTATTCTTATCTTATCTATTCAAGCCGAAATCATTTTCGTTCGTATACCGTACCGGTCTTTCAATCTTTAGGAGTCTCGTTTACTCCTAAATCTAGAACTACACACGACCTGATTCTCGTATAACAAGATGATATGTAGTCGGCTTAATACCAAAGTCCCGATCGTACCCTTTTTCAACCTTATATCATTCAATTGATCCTACCAACATCTCTCGTCAGTCGAACAAAATCGGCTACTAAGTCAACGTTGGTTACCCGACAATTCATCCTTCATTCTCAAGCAACCAAGGGGCAGCTGTTGACACCCAATTTTGACCGACCTATAACCCTTTTTGGAAGGTTATTCGATTAAATACGTGTTTTAAAATACATTTCAAGTTTGAAATTTTAATCAATTTTGTCTAAAAAATTTTATATTTTATCATGCTTGATTTATATAAATTATTGTAATTATTATTAAATTATTTTTTATCGATAGCTAAACTCAAAATAATTACTTTATTTAAATATTTTAAAATCTTAGATGTGTTTAATTATATGAAAATATTTTAACATGTGTAGTATTTTATTAATGGAATAGCATTTCCTTAAACTTCCTTTAAATTATTTAACTGTTAGCCTATTTTATTCTAATTCCTTTCAATTCTAGCCTATTCAATTTCATTTTTTATTTTAATCGTAACCACCTTTAATTTCAATTATAGCCATTCTATTTCAATTTTAGCCAATTCATTCCAATTTTCAGATTTTTCATCTTTTAATCTCAACCGTCTATCTTTAAATTAAATCCTAGATCAAATCCCAGCTGCTTATCTAATTCTAATCCTACAGTTGAGATCGAATCCTCCCACTTCCTTTTAAAACAAAAGAAACCTAACCCTAAAAATATTCAACTCATTTTCTCTTCTCCTTCCTTCCGCCTCCTCCCTTTCTCTTCTCCGGCCAGCTCGACCAGCACCCAGGCTAGCGAACTAGAGCTCCGGCCAGCAGCACCAGGCGAGGCAGTGCAACAAGCAGCAACCAGCACTGCCTTCTCTCCACCAGCAACAACAGCAACTAGACGACGCCACCAGCAAACCTCCATCGCTGGCAGCAGTTCCAACCAGCAACAGCAGCAGCCGACGAAGACAGCTGGCAACAGCTCCAGATCCAGCCAGCAACACCAACGCCACCAGCAGCTCCAGCCGGCGACAACAGCAGCAGCTCCACGCACTAGCAACAACAGCAAGATCTACTGCTCTCTCTCCTTCTTCTAGTCCGACGAGCAGCTATGGACGACAACAAAAACTCCGACCAGTTGAAGTTCCGGTAAAGTACAAGGTTTGGGTCCGTTTGAAAGCGGATCTCGTCAGATCCGTCTCTGGTATTCTTTTAAAATTCATTGTTCCCTTTGTTTACTCTTTTAAGTGATTCATTTATTATGCTTGTTACAATACATGATGTTTAAGTGATATACAACTGCTTATAATTTTAGCTTGATAGCTCGCTGAACCTGCATATGATACGACTCACTAGTGTATCAAAGTTCACCGATTTATTGCAAAATTTGCCCGTTAAAACTCAAATCTGATTTTTCATTGATCTTTGCATATTCCCCCCCCCCCCCCNACCGTATCCTCTCCCTCTTGCTGTTAAATTTTTTTTTTCCTTATAAAGTGTAGACAGCTAATAAGCATTATGCAATAGAATCTCTTGTTATCATGGTAAGTTTAATTAGTATTTATGTGCATAGTTTGTCGGTCGTTTAATTGATTCAATTTGCATCTTAATTGATTTTCTCTGATTATTAAGGAAAGATATTCCATAATTCATTGATAATTAGCTCTTTTCCTTTACTTGTTGTGCATCTTATTTTACTATATAAAGAAGACTCTTCTGCCATTATTTGGACACCCGAAGCAATCATAAAAAAAATAGCACTTTAACAATTCATGCTCCACACTTAAATAAGAAATAAAAAGATACCATCTACTCTTTCAAAGAAAATGAGAATTCTGGTGTTTTGTGTGTGCTTTCTTGTTGTGTTCCTGTTTTCGGGGAAAATATTTATGTTCAATAACTTCATTGCTGATATCTAATTCTGCATAACTGGTAAGTAACCTTTCACTAGTTTAATTTTTAGCATTGTTTGCATTGTTGTATGTTTAAATGAACACAAGGAAGTATCCGGGCTAGTTTTTCGTTCTTCCCTCTCGCTCTCTGTGATGATATATCTACGGTTATTCTTCATTCGTTTCAAATCCTATGTGTGTTGCATATATATAAAGTAATAGATTGCTATGAATATGCGATGTTACGAATATCCTTGACACTATATGTATCTGCTACACTATTCCCTTTAGCAGGTTTTGAACTTGAAGTTCAAGACACATGAAGAGTTCGCCTGGGTCGAAATACATCTGGACGGAGCCTTGTCTTACTTTATTTTGATGTTTGTCTTTCTATTAATGTTGAATTCCGTAATAATATTGTATAACTCTAACTCTCTATATATGGGATATAATTCGGGGGATCGTCTAAGGGGAGGGGATTTACGTGCTACTTGTTTATATATTATTATTATTAAAATGTGCTAGAACACATGCTTGTAGGATTATAATTGTTTGATTATTCGTGTTTAATTTTCTTCATTTAAAATCCGGCTTAAGGTAAAAAAAAAAAATAAAAAAAAAAATAAAAAAAAAATAAAAAAAAAATAAAAATATATATATATATATAAAGTACATGCCCTTAATCACCTTTTGGCTAAATACTCTAAAATGAATCATGTGTTTAATTAGTTTATTGTCTATTGTAGTTTATTTATTTGCCCCGTATGATCACTTTTTTAATTGTGACAGATAAAATTGTGTATATGTTTACTACTGTATTTTGTTATAAATCACCAACTCTCCTTTCACTAAAAATAGGGAAACTGATTAAATAATTGCCTAGTTACTAATATGCTTTATCTTAGAAATTTACTTTAAACATCTTGCCTATAGAATTTCACTTCAAACATATGACTTGATGTAGTGATTGCATGTTGTATTTTATCTAGACATCACGACTATAGTTTTAAAATTATGTTGATAAAAGTGTGAAATTAATCTGTTAAGTTCCTTGTTAATTCACTCTTTAATATGGATAATTGCTAACTTTTGCATGTCTTAATCAGATGCCAACAATTATAATATCTCTTTAATTAATTAATCCAAGTAGTTGTTTTGCTAATTATTACAATTCAACAGTAAATAATTTTACTATGTTCACTTAGAAACCATCCCTATAGGACTAAATCAAAACAATAATAAAATAAATTTTAGCATGTTAAAATTGAAACAAATTTGTTTTGAACACGCTCTACACTGTTGAAAATTATCTACAACGGATCTATTTTTCTGACATTTAAAATGAGATAATAAATTGGTCAGCATGCTAATCAGTTTTAAAATAATTTGCCTGGTTTACCAACTAAATCTTCCACTATTAAACAAATGTTATGACATAACTATTTTCTGCATTCGGGGTTAGAAAATCATGCCTATAGGTTTAATCAGATTTTTTATTTAGAGTATCATGCAAATATTCTGATTACATAGAAATCATGTCCATAGGCATTCTAATAGTTTCTAGCATGTTTAATAATAAACAAAACTAATATGAATATTTTCTGCCTATTGTTAACTGATTTTTGCAAATAATTACCTGCTGTCATTTTAAAAATAGAAATGATAAACCATTCCCTGCATGTTTTGAATCCGCCCTGCTGAGATAACTTATAAAATAATCTGCCACTATTTTAATCGTTTCTGCCCACTTGTTTCCTATTTAAACTAACATGTCCTAATTAATCTGATCAACAAATAGTTAAAGTCTACACTGTAATAATTTCATGCTACTCTTAATTAAATAACCATGCTGTTATAATATCTGTTTATATGACACACTCAACATGCGACCCTTTTTCACCTTACTTGTATTTTGTCAGCATGTTTAATAAAAACTAGAGGCCAATATGAGACCATATGTGCTAAATGCTCGTCCAAATTGTTTGACTTGGTGTCTAGGTGGGCCTATTATATTTTATTTTGTCTAAATTCACCCTAATAGCAGTCCAATGCCTCTTGAACCTTACGTGGGGACGCTAGACGCCTTTTTAAGACGAAAAGCATGTGGTGGTGGGGTAGGGGTAGTTTAGGCCCTATGGAGATGATGACATCGACTCGGTCTCAATGACAAACCTCGGTTTTGTCTGTCCCTACGAGAAGTCGATCGAAATAAAAAAAAAAGTCGAGTGCTAATCCTAAAGTCCTTCAGAGTCTCCCTGTCCTTTTATCCATTTATGTGTTTATAATTATTCGGGGTAGCTTAAATAAAATAAAATTCTTGTTCGCTTATTTTTTGTGCAACTTCTGTTTCCTCGCTTATCTCTTTATTAATTGCTTATATTTATCTGTTATTATGTTATCACTTAGTCTCGCATGCCTATCTAATTAACTAATATAATTAAAGTGCCCTTAATTTGCTTAATTTTGTTATCACCTAGTTTCGCATGCTTAATTAATTAAATAAATAATTAAAATGACTTTAATTGTTTAATATCATTTATCACTTAGTAACCTTGCTAATAAATAATAAATGAAGTGACCATAATTGCTACTTGTAACCCCTACATATTGCATGAGATACGGCCGGGACCCACATTTGTGGACCTCGAGGGATGTCTAACACCTTCCCCTCGAGGTAATTTGAACCCTTACCCGATCTCTGGTTCGTTGACATTAGCTAGACTTAGTTAGGTTAGATAGGTGCCCTAACGCGCCTTAATTCGTTAGGTGGCGACTCTTCAATCACCCAAAGCCCAAAAGAGTTGTTAGGTCGTGCACCAAAACCCGTTTTGAGAAAAACGGGGCGCAACAATCATACGTGGCCCATAGAGTGTATTTCACTCGCCACTAGCAAGTGACCTAAGAAAAAAAATTATTTTGTTTATTTCAGCATTTATTTAACTAAAAATATTATTTTCTTTTTATTCTATTTATTTTATTGTGTTTTTCAATTTTTCTTGTCCTTTTATCTTCTTTTACCTAGAAGATTGAGGTTTCAAACTTTTGTTTCTTTGAGGGAGATCGAAATTAGTGAGAAGATTATTGAAACGAGAAAGATATGAAAGCGGAGTGAGGTGGTTGAGGAAGATCGAAAATAGCCGGTGAGAGAAGCGTCTGAGAGATTAACGACAATGGCGACATTAGAGTGAGAATCGCGAAAACCATCGAAGGTCATGTTCAGACTATGTAGAAAAATACCCATGTGAGTCAGAGTATTTCAGTCTTTGCAGACATAATATATCTTGATTTTGAGAAAAAATTAAAGGCATTTTGAGCAAAAATTAAAGTCATTTTGATCCTACAGTGTTGCTTAACCATTGATTTGATAATTTTTTTGATTTTCTGATTTTAATTTTGATTATGTGGTTGAAAATGGTTGGAATGGTATTATAGCTATGGTGGCAGTAGGATAGCCGGCGGCGAAGAGGAGAAAAAAGTATGGGTTGCAGCAGTACTCCAACGTACTGAACCATTGAAGAAGAAGAAAAGTAAAAAAAAAATTGTCTAAAAAATAGATTAGAAATAACATATGTGAAAATAACAATAAAAAATAAAAAGTAATGACACGTGGTAGGTGATAACTAGTGCGTGTATACACTCTCTTTCTTATATGTGAGATTGATAAAAAAATGAGATACTTTTACCACTTTTAATTTATTCAAGGGGATATTAGGACTTTGCAAAGTTTCGATATCTTTTTAAAAAAAGTGTTATAGTTGAATGGAGTAATGATGTATTTTCTCTTTTTTTTCTTTTCTTAAAGAATGAGTATATATACTATACAATGGTCTCTTTCAACTTTCTTATCATTCTAAGGCTGATGTCAACATATTGTATTCCAACCAAGGATAGATGTAAAAGGTAGATTCCATTATGTGGATGAATGTTGTTGGTAATGAAAAAGGGAATCCCCATTATGTAAATTTTGCTTTCTTATTTATTTAATGTTCGATGTATATATTAAGATTAAATTAAAATTCATATTGAAAAGTCGTATCTAGTATCCATAATTGAGACTCGAGTTAAATTCAGATTGAGAAGCCTCACATTAAGGATAAATCACTCTCTATCGAAGGCAATTTTCTTCTCAGCTATACTCAAATTTGATATATCTGACTAAAATTGAAAAAAAATAAAATTATTTACCATTCCACTGCGTCCTTTGTTGGTGGAACTTTGGTCCATTAAGCCCCATTTATTGATTATTTTCTTATTTGATTGATCAATTATTTCTACTTCAAACTTGGAATACTTTTTAAAAGTGTTCACTTATAAAATCTTAAATCTTATTTTCATGTCTAAATACTATTTTCTTGGACTTCAACTTCAAATACTACTTTTTCTATAATAATAATAAATCAAATCATGTTCAAACGTCTTTCAAGTATATTTGTTACCTTAATACCAAAGTAGACCAAGCCAACACAAAAGTGAAAAAAGCAAACTACACATTTTTTTTTTTCATTCTTTTAAAAGGTGATGACTTATATCCCACAACAAAGTAGAGAGTGTTGATATCACTTTTTAACATAACAATTCCAATGTTATCATACTCGCATTAGTACCCAAAGAAGTACACACACAAATCTCTTTTCTTTTTGGACAACCAAAAAATAAAATATTTTTTTTCCCTCCAAACCCTTTTTTTTCATGTCAAATTGTTTTCTCTTTATTCTTCACTAGGATTTTACTCCATACATACCTCCTAAACACATATTTTTGTTATTTGGACACTCTTGAAAAAGTATTGGTGCACAATAGAAAGGGGTGAGCAAAATCGAACTTTTTCACCATTAATAACATTTAAAATATGAGTCGAGTCGAGTACTTTATTCATTTTTCTTTAATTCATTTTCGATCGACTCATATTCGACTCAATCCGCTCATTTGCCACTCCTACTGTAACTTACACATAAATAGAAATTTTTGGGTGTTTGGTATGAAGAAAAATATTTTCGCGATTTCTTTTTGATAAATAAGTAAAAAATATTGTACCAAAATATATAATTAAGATAAATATTATAAAAATGAGATAGGAGTTAGAGGTGGAGGGAGGTTTAGATGGGGGATGGAAGGGGGAGGGGGTTGAATGATAGTGGCCTAGTGAGGGAGGAGACTACGAGTACTTATGAAATTTATTTTTCTTAGTCCCATTAAAAAATATTTTTTGATTTTTCGAAATATTTCGACCAACCAATGAGAAAGTGTTTTGCTCCCTACCAATTCACCCTTTATGCGAAATAAGTGGAAATATATAGCACCAAAAATAGTGTAAATTAACTTTTCAAATATTTGATGTAAATATTTAACATTATAGGTAACCTTTTCAAAATTTGACATAGTATTACAAAAAAAAAAAAAAAACTCTGATATGCCTCAAAATGCTACTTCTATGATATTAATTCTTGGTAGGAATTATGCTACTTATGGTGAAAGTTAAGTTATTGTATATTCTTCCAAACATTCAATTTAACTTTTGTGTACATAGTAACATTGGATCATGAAATTTGTTGAAAAGTAAAAGGTTAAAGATTCAATTATAATTCTTTTTTTTATTGAAGACTTTTGGAAAAGTTCAATGCTTGGTCCTGGATGTTTATTGAGCTAAGCAATGTTTGTTTCTTTCCTCTCTCTTTTTTTAATTAAAAAAAATTATGATTATTCAATAAACAGTAGAAAGCAACACTTGGAAGACAAAGTTTTAGGTAGGGAAATAGGTTTTATTTTTAAAAATTTAATACTATAAAGATAAGGTCCTCATCAACTAATCAATACATGGAAGTTATTCCTAACTCAAATCCCCACACCAAAAAAGAAAAAAATTATTAATGTACTCTCTACATAATTGTCTTATTTCTATTTTCATTCAAGTTATCAAACTGATTTCTTTCTTGAATTAGAACTTTGAATGCACTCTCTTGTAAACATGGAACTAATTTTGTCAGCCTAGAAACCTGTATGTCGTACTTGACTTACTTTTATCAACCCACTCCTTATTAGGAGCGTCACATACACCTCCACAAGGACTCAATTTCTGCTTAATCCAACTATCATAACGAGGAATTATTGGCTTAGATATTATATTTATTGCGATCCAAACTCATATTACATATTATATGTTTTGAGCCTAGACCCCACGCTATACAATTTCAAGTAAAAATACAAAATTTAGTCTTCACTAGAAAAGAAAGTATTAAGCCTTTGATTAGGTAAACTGTCCAAGACAAGAAGAAAAGAAATATCAGTGTCAAATGGATTTAAATATTAAGTAAAATGACATAATTCTATGTAGATCCAAGTCCTTATTAGGCTTAAATGACATGGACTATTGTAGACCAAGACTAGAAAGGCACACGTATAATTTAAATTATTAATAATATGATTTTGACATTCATTTTCTTTTCTAGTGCTTCCTCCTTAATTTGTCCTTTTTTTTAATTATTCGATATTTAAAATTTACTTGTTTCATTAATTTATATACGTATTGAGTATGTAACTACACATGCTAAAAGAAACTACACGCTTTCTATTGGATATTTCTCTTTGCTTGAAGCTTAAATTTAATGTCTTTGATTATCAACCATCGAAGGGCGACTCTAGAAGGGGAGTAAAGGTGTTTACCCGAATTAGGCTATGAATGGTGAAAATAATAATTGAAAGTCATGTACCATAGCACGACTAGGAAGAAATTATTCTTTGAAAAATTCGACAGAGTTGTGGATTCATTCACGATTCAAGTAAATGATCGCTTCAGGGAACCATGAGCTGTCAACAGAAATTGTTTGTCGATGAAAGTCCTAGTGCTTTGTCCGTGTTGGTCAATCATCAAATTTGTTATCTCTTTTGAGATATTAGCTTCAAATTGTGGTCCTTTTGACTCCGAGCCTGTACTATTATATATAGCTAGAACTAAAATATTGATATATAGAGGTAAAATATAATATTGAAAATCAATTTCAAAGAAAATAATTTTTTTTTGTCATAAAAGAAAATAAAACTGTTAAATAAACCAAAGTCTTTTTTCCCCACTCTATTTTAGGAGAAAAGTGAAATAAAGATTCCATTAATTATGATTTTTCATTGGACATTTGTAACGCAAAAAGGATGAATGACGTTGCACTAACTTAAATGGCCCCACGCGCTTCCCCTTTACCTTCAATAAAATTATTGTTTGTAATTTTATTAGTAATTTTTTTTTAAAAATATTTAAATTATAATATATTTTTATTGAATATTTGAATATATAATAATTATTTTTATTAGATATGCTTTACTTAAAAAATTTAAGTCTTTTAGCATGCCTATTACCTAGGTAAATATAAATAAGTTAACCACTTAAAATATGTTAATTCTTTTAAGGGAAAAGAGTTAAAAATGCCCTTAACATATCTCAAATGGTTCAAATATGCCCTCCTTCTACGTTTTGGTTTAAAAATGCCCTCAACGTTTTTTTAAGGTTTAAAATTACCCTTTTTTAGCAGTCCACTGACATGGCAAATGATGAGTCATTTAATTAGATAAATGGCTTCATCTTATTGGTCTACCTAATTTTTTTAAGTCCTGCCTAACGACCCCCACCTCATTTATGCTACGAAAATTCAAACCCACCAAGAAACCCGTTTACATATTAACCAACCCAGAAACGTCTTCTTCCTCCAATGCTTGTATTGTGTTTGGAGAAAGGCAAATCTCAANACATATCTCAAATGGTTCAAATATGCCCTCCTTCTATGTTTTGATTTAAAAATGTCCTCAACGTCTTTTTAAGGTTTAAAATTGCCCTTTTTTAGCAGACCACTGACATGACAAATGAGGAGTCATTTAATTAGATAAATGGCTTCATCTTATTGGTCTACCTAATTTTTTTAAATCCTGCCTAACGACCCCCGCCTCATTTATGCTACGAAAATTCAAACCCACCAAGAAACCCGTTTACATATTAACCAACCCAGAAACGTCTTCTTCCTCCAATGCTTGTATTGTGTTTGGAGAAAGGCAAATCTCAAAAATCATACTTATTAAAATTGAATCGCGGAGAGTTGTGCAACACAAAGTAATTACTTGGCAAATCACACATAATTATATTCTACTAGAAATAATTAATTATTGAAACTTCTGCGGACTACCTTGGATTCTAAACCGAAGAAATGTTAAGCATTATCATTCACTGCTCTGTTTTCATTTTTGTATTGAGTTTCTAACGAGGAATTTGAATTCTGAACGACTAAAGTTTCAAGATAGCTTCTTCAATATATGACAAACAAATTGAATTCAAAAACTTGCTTACAATAGAACTAGAAAACTTGTCGAATATCCGTTCGTTATTTATCGAAATTCAAGTCGTAATCAAGTTTGTAGTTCAACCATTGATTGTCCAGTCATATGCAAAAAATCAACTCGACAAATCTTGTTGTAGAGAAGAAATTAACATTGTAGTTCTTCCATCTTTTTCTTTCTGAAATTAACTAGAGAAATAGAGAAAAAAGAAGAGTTGAAGGAGATAGGAAGAAAGAAGAGAACTAGAACTAATGGGAACAAAAGACCCAAATACGATTGGCCTATCGGGTCAGGTTTTTTAAATGGGTTTCTAGACTAAGTGGGTCATTTATTTTGAAATGGGTAAAGAAAATTCATGTCACATTTGCCATATCAGCGGGCTGTTAAAAAAGGGTAATTTTAAACCTTAAAAAAAACGTTAAGGGCATATTTGAACCATTTGAAATACGTTAAGGACATTTTTAACCCTTTTCCTTTTTTAATTATATGCATTAATCTTAATAAATTAAAAAAATTACATTTTGATTGATAATGATGTATATAATTTATTAATGAGACATATCTTATAAATATGTGATTCACTTATCTTGCAATGGATGTTTGTCAACACGAGCAACTTTTTTTTTCCTTCAAAAAGTAAATCAAAAATATTTATCAGGAACATTTTATCATGTGTTCAGATGCTCAATCACTTTATTTTCTTTACTAAATAATTAATGAAAATGGTAAATATTATGAACAAATAAAATTGTGTGTGTATGGGGTAGGGTGGGGTTATTGAAGCTCTCACATAATTTAGATATATAATTGATAATTTTATCACAATTATATATATTTCATATCTTATTTTAAAAATTTATTAATAAATTTAAAGAATCGGGGTCGTTGATACATTTCATTATTTTTATGAAAAATTGTTTCAAAATACTCTATTAAAATATCCCAAGTAAATAGCTTTTAAGTAGCTTTTGGAATATATGCTTTTTAGTGATGTTTGCTATTACAATAAATTTGGAATATTTAATTTTTGAGCATTTTATATTTGACAACTCAGGATAAAGCTTTTGCACATGCCATGAGTTATAATTTTTGATAATTTGAACATAATCATAAGGTAACAACCTAATATAATAATTAGCTACATAATTTCATCATTGTTTATTTAGCAACATTTTGCATGTACATGCCATATACTTGTATTTATGTAAAAAAAAAAAAATAGAAACTAATTATTAAAACTTGATTGTGTTTTTTTAAAAAAAAATTATAGTTGGGGGATTTAAAAATGAAAGTCGAATCCTCAGTTATAAAGTAAAAACTCAAATAATTAAGCAATCAAAATTTTACTTAAAATTTAATTATAACCTTCATATCTAGAAAGTATATCTCACCCATCCAAAACTTGTAGGCAACAAGCTTCAAAAAATTATTATTTCAAAAAGTACCTTTTTTTAGAAGTATTTTTTCAAAACAAACAAACAACCTTTTTGAAGAATCATAATTCATCTTTAGCTAATTAATTTTAAAAATAATTTATTAATATTAAAGCAACAATTCATGCTTGATCACAATTTAATTATTTTAAAATAGAAAATTACTTTTTTAGCTTATTAAAACAATTTTTGTAACTGAATAAAATATTTAACTTTTTTTTTTAAAAAAAAAAACTCAGTTCTTTATTCCAATAAAAAAGAAAAAAGTAATAAAAAAAATCCTTCATTTCCTTGCTGAACACAGTCTATAAAGCGCGTGAAGAAAACATAGTCACAGTAAGTCCCCGTTTGGCAAGTGAGAATATTTTTACACAGTTTCCAAAGTTTTTATAAGAAAATTCAAAATCCAATACATGGAATTCAAAACTTTACTATAATTAGACTTTAGTCTGAAAATAATTTTCACAGCCAAAAACTCGCCGGAAACCACCACTCAAGAAAACAACACTAGTAGTATCATATATACAAAATTTTTTACTTTATAGAGAATTTTTTTTTTCAAGAATCTTGAAAGTTTAGAGTTTTATGATTGTGGGGTTTTTGTGAAAAAGTGATAGGCTGTGTAAAAAAGGGTGTATTGGGTGATGGCTGAAGAAGCTAAAGGAGTGAGCTTTTGAATTTTGGAAGAGCAAAAGGGACGGACGACGTCGTTTTTAAGTTGTGCAGTGATGAAGATTCTTCTCAGATTCCTTTTTATGTTATTGGTGATCTTTAATCCTAATGGTATAGTTTAGTTTTCATTTTTGTTCAATTCTTTTGTTTTGTTTGATGGGGTTGTTGTAGTTTTTCATATACTTGGAATTGTGAATGATGGGGTTGTTTCTTTCTTTCTTTTTTAAATCTTGGAACTTTGCTGTTGTTTTTTCTTTCATGAAGTTTGTTTTTTTTGAGCTGCTGATTGGGAATCAGGTAAATGGTTAGCAGATTTGATCAATATGCAAACTTGTTCATGCATGATTTCAAAATTTAATAAGTAATAACTAAAAATTCCTCTCTAGGAGGTAGCGGTAAGGTTTGAGATTACACTAGGTGTGTTGTTGTTGTAATAGCTAAAAAATTAACATTAACAGTAGACAATAAAACCTGGATCTTCTTATTGTGTATGTGGACTTGGCTATTTTCTGTTTGATCTTGCTGCAGTGGAATTTGGTTGTTGCCTTTTTCTTTGCTTATGAGAATGGATTGGTATAGCAGCCTTATTTTTATACTTCTGTAGTGTAAGGTTATTAAGCTGTATAATTGATGAATAGGCAAATTGTTGTTTGATGTATTTATTGTGATTCCAGTAGAAACTTTATTGTGATTCCATTAGAAACTTCAGTTTCAGTTTCAAAAAAAGATTCCATTAGAAACTGACTGAAGAAGTTTCCTGCAAGTCTATGTTAAATTAATTTGGTAGACTGTTTATCATGTAAAGTCGATTCTTGTGGCTTGATAGGCTGGTTAAAATGTATAATTAGACTCGAGTTAAAAGAAGTAGTTTCAGCTTTTTTTATATATCTGCATTCTTTCTCAGACGATTTGGATCGTTAACATTTTGTGTGGAACTGGTTTTCTTATTCTTTTTCTTTGTACTAAATGCACTTTTTTCACCTTCTCATTTCAGCTCAACAGACTGCAAGAGCGTTCACAGGAACATATGGGATTAATTACGGAAGAATTGCAGATAACATCCCTTCACCTGATAAAGTGGTTAAACTTCTTCGGGCAGCAAAGATTAAGAATGTTAGAATTTATGATGCAGAGCCTAGTGTCCTTAATGCGTTTAAAGGAACAGGGCTTGAGCTAGTGGTTGGACTTCCTAATGGGTTTGTAAAAGAAATGAGTGCTAATGCAGATCATGCTCTGAATTGGGTAAAAGATAATGTGAAGGCATTCCTTCCTGATACCCGCATTGTTGGCATCGCTGTTGGAAATGAAGTTTTGGGGGGTAGTGACAATGAAATGGAGGTAGCCCTTCTGAATGCTGTAAAGAATGTATATAATGCAACAAAAAAGCTTGGGATAAGTGATGTTGTTCAGATATCGACCGCACACTCGCAGGCTGTTTTTGCTGATTCATTCCCTCCTTCTTATTGTGTATTTAAAGATGGTGTTGCTCAGTTGATGAAGCCACTTTTAGAGTTTTTCTCGAAAATTGGATCTCCATTCTGTTTAAATGCTTATCCGTTTTTGGCTTACACGTACAACCCAGATAAAATAGACATAAATTATGCTCTTTTTCAGCCAAATGAAGGCATTGTTGACAATAAAACTCATCTACATTATGATAACTTGCTCGATGCTCAGATTGATGCAGCGTATGCAGCTCTAGAGGATGCTGGTTTCAGGAAAATGGAAGTCATAGTTACTGAAACAGGCTGGGCCTCTGATGGGGATGAGAATGAACCTGCTGCCACCCCAAGTAATGCTAGAACATATAATTATAATCTGCGTAAAAGGCTTGCCAAGAGGAAAGGAACTCCATTGAGGCCGAAAAAAATGTTGAAGGCATATATTTTTGCACTCTTCAATGAGTATCAAAAGACGGGTCAATCATCAGAGAAGAACTTCGGACTCTTCAAAGCTGATGGTAGTATATCTTATGATGTTGGTTTCTCTGGGCTGCAAGATATTTCAGCTGCGTCTTCGCTTTTGTCTTTAAAGGTATGAGGCTCTTTTGTCCTCATGAAAAAGTTTCTTCCGTTTACTCGACTTTTCATTCTCACAATCAATGCTCTGTGCGTTAGTCATTCTTCATGTTCTGGATAATGATCGAATTGTTGTGAGCATAGTGTTTTCATATAGTTTTGGATCATCTGTATAGCACCCGTAGTTTTGAAAAATGTGATCTTAACTTACTTAGAATATAAAATGGAAAGAAGACACGTTAGTTGGTCCCTTATACTGGAAATTTAATCTCATGTTCAAGCATAGAAAACATGCACGGGTTCAATGTGTAGCATGTCATAAATATGCTGGAAACCTCTACATGAATGTATTGAGTTGAATTGCATGCTTGCTACTATCGAAAGTGTAGATGGAGTTCTTTATATACTGTATCCTTCTCCTTTGCAAAACGATAAAGGAACTAAGGAAGACTAAGAAAATCAAATGTTTTTGGAGCTTCATGGGTTTTATCTTAATGCCCTGATTATGCCTCTGTGGGAAAGTAATTCAATCAATAATATGATCACCCGGTTCATTAAAAATAGAGTAATCTTTATTAATGCATATTTTAAGGGTTCAGACTTGTGAAAAAGTGTTACATTTAATTTTAAAATGTATATGAGCAGATACTTTTTCAAGGTGTTTTGACATGCTTATAGAATGAGTCCCTGTATTTCAATGTGTTTCAACATGCTTATAGCATTGGATTTGTTTTCCTACTGCTGGAAGCCCATTTTTTCTTACAGTAAAGAACAGGTAGCCTTTTCTAAATCTATTGACAGGAGGAGGACTGGAAAGAGGTTGAGAGTATGTACCAGAGTTGATGAGGGGGGTGAAAAGGGTTAGATCCATTGGCTAAAACTAGACTTCTTTTTCGGTTACTAAGTACTTGAAAAGCTTCCTGTTCTGCTACTTAGAACTTTTGTAGAAAGAGGAAATGAGCAGAGGAAAAAAAAAGAAAAGGAAAGAAGAGAAGAAGGCAAGTAAGTTTGTAAAGTTCATCACTTTGAAGCTTATGGTATAAATTGTCTTTTCAGATCTGGTTTTGATAAGTGATGTACTATGATCATTTTCAGCATGGATATCATGCTGTTCTTGGTGTCTCCAAGACTGTTGGTGCCTGAGTTGGAACTTTGGAAATACTGGTAATCACTTATTGAGTGGATCAATAGCTTGAAAGAAAAAAAGAACTTCAATATATTTTAAAAGAATACTCTAGTCTAAGGAAATTAGGCATGGTGATTTGAATGGAACTTCCGGAAAGATTTACTAGGTTTTGTTCTCATTTGGGAGCATTATAGAGGTGCTGATAAGCTGACATGAACAACTTAGTCTTTGGTGAACTTGTTGCAAAATAGTCATTAATGTACTTTGTGAAGAGATAGGTTAATAGATTTGCCATGGAAGCAGAAGTATGATGGATCTGCTGCTTTCTTTTGTTAGGACATGTCCTTCGTAAGTGTTTTGTCAATCCAACAAACAAGTCAAATAGTTCGTGTCAACTTGTCACGTGTCCTCTTCCTGCTCTACCGTTTTTGAATCCAGTTGATGAATGGGCACTCTATCACATTTGATGTATTTGAGAAGCTTTTGCAGTAGCTATCTTACCAATGATAACTCAACTTTACTCCTTTTTCATTTTGGATTTCTCCAGTCCTTAATCATTTTGGAGGAAGCTAGTTTTTCTTCCTCCCCCCTCATTTCTCCCTCCTGCTCCTTTGTTTGGGGCTTTCTCTTTGATGGGGTCAGTTGATTTGTGTACTTGGAGTAGCTTTACCCGTGCACTTCTAGAATTTGTTGCAGCACTAAAAATAAACTTTTTGGAACATGTATATATTGAGTTTCTAGCAAACCCTTCGATTTGCTACTGTAGCTCATTGACAAACAAGTTGTTACTATGAAGATTCATGTTTTTTTATGAAAGATAGTCTTTGTTTGTCGACTTGTTCCTGCTCCTTCTATTCATATATGGGGTTGTTACTTCATAGTAGATTAGATTTGTCTTGGTGTTTGAGTTGATTGAGACCAATCTATAATGTAGGGAACTTTTCATTCTAAACTGTAATGTTCATTCCATCTATGTTGGTAACTGCCATTTTTATTTTCATTTGATGAATCTGAGTATGCTATGCAAATGTGGATCAATTCTTGTCCCCTTATTTGTTCCTTTTGTATTTCTTCTCTTCGATCTCTTCTTGGTTTTGTTTTTTTCCTTTTGTTCTGTCTCTCTTTATGTTCTTTTCCTACCCAATACGTGCAACTACATGACCTTTTTGGCTATTATTGCTCTTAGTAGAAGATATCTCATTCTATCTTACTCTTTGATTTTATTATTATCCGTTGTTTCCTTTGCTTCCGTCTTCATATTATCTATTGTTGCTACTTGTTCTCTTCTTAATTGTTTTCAACACACTTCTTCGCTATTATATTTACTTTATATACATGCTTGATTTTTTATATGCTTACTCGAGCCGAGGGTCCTATCAAAAACAACCTCTCTACCTTAACAAGGTAGGGGTAAGGCTGCATACATGCCACCCTCCTCAGGCCTCACTTGTGGGATTATACTGCATATTCTGTTGTTGTAGTAGAAGATATCTCATTCTTGTTAAGATACACTTTCATATTTTTGAAGCTTGATAACGGATTCCCGAGCATATTCTTAACTATCCTAGTTGACAAAGAAAATGAAACAACCAGAGCAGATTTCTGCATTTTAATGTCCTCTTCTGCAGTTTTTATGTCACATATCATTGTGGACTTACACATTTTACATGCATACAAATGTTTCAGGGAATTCAAGCTCAAGGGTATTATTTGTCAGCGACAGCAATCACGACTTCAATATCGATTCTGCTGTCGAGGTTATGACAACATTTTTTGATCTCATCTTATACGAAATACCAGATTAGCGTCTCGAGTTTCCTAGTTACAGAAACTGCTACAACGACAACATTAGGAATGCAGTCTCTTAGATCTTCATCGCTAGTCGTCCATGGAGATTGCTGATTGTTTTTGAATTTTTCAGCAATGCAGAATCAGTATATATGAAATAAGTTCTTTCTTGGTTTATCTTGTCTCAGTCTTGCTGTTTCTTAGTATTCTTATTTAGATTTACGTTATATGCATTGACGGTATATAGAACTTTTACACCATCAGTTCAATTTAAGTACCATATCAGACATGATATGAAAAGTTACATGTTTTAGGTCAACTTATCTTGATGGGGTAAACAATCTTTACATTGTTAGTGTGTTGATACGCTAGGGCGGTTGGACGGGGAGTTGGATCAGGCCAACGGTCCTACTCTGCTTTATACTAAAAGAATGTGATTGAGTTTGACTCCGTTGTCCTATTCATGGATCAATGAGAATGTGCAAAAGTTCTATTTGCCTCTGTTATTTTATGAGTCTCTTGCTTTTTGCGTATGATATCGTCACTTCCTTTGGTAGCATTTACTAATTTGAAACTTCATTTGAAAGCCATATTTCGATTCGAAGGTTTTCGGAACAAATGTTTTTTACTTGTGTGGATCCTATTTCAATAGGAACTTGACTTAAACTATTGTTATCCTTTCTTATATGCAAAATTAACCAAGTAAATATCAATGTAGGAAGGTTCTTTAATTTATTTTCTTCTTAATCAGACAAAATTATTGACTAATTTGTGCATGATCATTAAAAACTCTCAATTGATAAGTCAATTACCTGTTCAAACTATCAATTGAGAAACAATAAATTAAAATAAATTGTTATCTAGAACTATTCTATAGTCAACAATTTGGATGTATCTAGAAACTTGAAAAGTAAACTAGAAATATGACTAAACATTTCATTGGAAAGGGATTTGTTTGGAATAAAAATGGTTGGCCTTAAATGATTTGAGTGACCTTAGATTAAGATCTTAACAAGTAAGGTAGGGACCCTAATTATTGAAATGTTCAGAGTATGAGATACACTATAATTTGGTGGATACTTCTAGTCTTAGGTCATGAAGAAAAAATAATTGAAGTTTAAAGTAAAATATTTATATTTTTCTCTTGATATATATGCCAACAGTGATAAATAAAAGTGAAAATATAGTATAATAGACAAATAAAGTGAACAGAGAAAATATATAATGATCTATATGCAAATTACATACAAGAAGTTACCAGAGGTCTCAAATTCGAGCTCTGGGTATGGAGAAAATCTTATTGAAGCGCCACTCCCGAATGGGCCCTGCAGTACACGATCCAGATTTAGTCAGAACTCCAATATGGGTTTCGGACACCGGATGGAAAACGAAAAAATAAAATAAAATTGCATACAAGAAGTTTATTATGTTACTCTATTTCACTACTAGAAAGCAGAAACAAAGACGGGTCCTAGAAATCAATAAAAAAATTATGTTATAAAATGTGATTTTTCCACCTATTTTTCACCAAACAATCTCACTAGGATAACACATGATGAAAATTTATATAGATTCTGACCGAAACACTGAGAAACTTCATAATTTTTCTGTTTTAAAATATCATTATTTTTTTCTCGATGATTCAATCAAAATATTTTGTGAAAATAATATTTTTCAAATGAGAAGTTTCACTAAGAAAATAATGATGATTTAGCAGTATTTATTGTTCTTTTATTTTATTTAAAATGTCTTTGATTCTTTTATTTTATTCATCTGAATTTTCCCCCACCTTTCGAATGTTGTAAAAGGGGCCAATAAAAATCATCAAATTTGCTATTTTAAAATGAACAACTTTATTCTCTATAATACATCATGTCTAATGAAAATTGTATCATTTCTTGATCGTTAAAAAGCTTTTAATCTGAGGATAGTTTTGAAGAATAGTCAAAAGCAGATTGAGGGATAAATATGAACCTTTCTCGAAATATATTTTTATTAGATAGAGTCCATTAAATTTTTAAATTGATAGTATAACGAAATATAAAATGAAACAATTTCAAATAGTATGGAGACAACTTCTAACATGGTAATTGATGTGATGAATTGGAATACTTCATGTTGCTCTTTTAGTGGTCCAAAAAGCTGTTCTTCAAAGATATGATAAGATATTAAGATGCCCCTTTTGATCAAGTCTCTTTGATTATTCTTATTTCCAATCATGCAATTCCTTTTTTTTCTTTTGCAAGTGAGTTTGGTCATGAGTAGGTGTGAAAGTTGCAACTAAAATAGGTCAAAAGTTCTTGGTGAAATACACAACGGTGCCACCAAGCCATGTTTGATTGGTAAAGTAGTTGAATTGGCTTTAACTAAATTGTCACAATTTATGTGATATTTAAAACATATAGCATATGAAAATGATTTGATTTTTGTGTGAAGTATGGTATGACTTGCCTAACTTAATTTCAGATATTTTATTTTATTGAAATTGTAAATTTGATAAGATTAAACTTTGAACATTTTTTTATTGATGTTATAATCTTGGCAAGACTTCAGTAGTATTGGTTTACATATAATCTGAACATCACTATTGATATTCAATTCAATAATATTGGTTTACAATTTTCATGAATTTAAAGGATTTTTATTTCTTGAATTATTTAAATTATCAAGTAACTGTTTTCACTACTAAATTGACTCTGTCCATCGCTTAAAGTAGGGTGTGTCCGCTTCCAATTTTTTCATATTCAGTTGACTTAAATAATTTGAAAAATATTTTTCACACGAACTTATTTTCCATCAATTTTTGGAAAATTAACTTACCTACTAAAATCTCTTTCTCCCTCACCATCCTCACCTAATCTTGCCAAACTCTCCGACCCCTTGCCCCTCAACCTACCACCTCATAACGCACCTCAGTCCCACCCCAAATCAACTCAAGACTCGACTTGGCTCACTTGAGCTGAGTTCCGCCCCAACCTGGGACCAACCTAGACACGACTTCAGCTCGACCCTAAACCATTATCTGATACCGACTCGATTGAGACTTATCGACCCAAGACTTGACCAAGTTACAAGTTAGTGTCAAGGTCGGGTCTCAGGGTCGTGTCTTGGATCGGGGTTGGGTCTTGGAATTGGAGTCGAAGTCAGATCTCAAAGTTGTTGAGGGTGGGGGTGGGGATAATCAGGGTTTATGTTGGGTTCTTAGGTCAAGTCGGGGTTGGGTCTCGAATCTCGAGGTTGAGTTCGGGTTAGGTCTTAAGTTTGATCTTAGGGTCAAATCTTAAGGTTAGGGTCAAGTCTCGGTGTCGGGGTTGGGGGTTAAGGTTAGGTCTCGAGGTTAGGGTATCTAGTCTCGAGGTGTGAATTTGGGTCAAGTGTCAAGGTTAGGTCTCAAGGTCAAGGTCAGGTCAAGTCTCGATTAGGGGTCGAGTTGGGGTTGGGTGTCAGGGTTAGGAACTTTAGCTTAATCTCAATCTCGGGTTTGTGTCAACATTGGGGTCGGATCTTAGGTCAGTGTCATGTCGAGGTCAGGTCCTGCATTAAGTCGGGAGACGGGTCTTGTTCGAAATCATAATATTTACCTAGATAACACATCCATAGCATAAAATAAGATGAAAGGAAGTATTTTTTTTTTCTTTAAAAAAGAAAGGGATAAGGCACAAGTACCTCCTAGACTATGATCGAAATCCCAGAGACACACCTTAACTAAACTAAGGTCCTATTACCCCCTGAATTTATTTCTTTGTAATTTTGTACACCTTTTGTCTTACGTAGCACACTCCGTGACTCCACGCAATTGAGGCGTGTGAGAAATATTTAGATGTCACGTAAGCCAAAAAGGTGCACAAAATTACAAAAAAAAAAATAGGTTCGGGGAGGGGGAGGNGGGGGGAATAATAGAACTTTCATTTAGTTAAGATGTGTCTCTGATATTTCAATCATAATCTAAAGGGGACTTGTACCTTTTCCATAAAGAAAAGAAGAACAAAGACGACTTGGACTTTATACATTTCAAAGATGGGGTTTATACGTCAACCAAGTTAAATTAGCATCATGCCAAGTGTCTTGAAGTTGACGTTTGAGTTGACCATTCCATTTTGATTAATGAACTCATATTTCTTGTGTCAAAGTTCTATACAAAATCGTTTTTTTATCTCGTAAAGATAGAAGTAGAATTTAAATATGTTCTATCATTTTTCAGATTTCACTTATGAAAGTTATATCGAATATATATATGCTATTGTTGTTATTGTATTGATCACATAATTAGTTCTTGATAATTATGATATTTCGACTAATTTCATAGAATACATAAGTAAATCACTTACTATTTTTGTCTTTATTAGGATGTGAACTTACAATCTCATAATTTTCAATGCAGTTTATTAACCATTAAACCACACTATTAGAGTCGTTTAGAGGTTCTAAATTTTAGGACGGAAGATAAAAATATTGCAAAGCATTCTCGCCCAATAACAGAGGTGGGGTCACAATTAGGACACAACTCTAGTGTGAAAAATATTTTCACAGTCCCTTCCTTACCATTGAGCCGCAAATCAATTTGTTAAGGGATTCCCAAGTTATTATACATATATATTTATTTAACTTTTTTAATATAAATACAAAATCTACGAAAAAGCTATTAGATTCGTCTAAATCCTCGAATCTCCACTTAGCTTAGCCTGTGATGATAGCTAATTCTATCATTTAAATACAAATAGTGAAGTAAAATAATCTTGAAACTATTTAATACGCGTAAGTAAATAGAGTATAGAATAAAAATAATCCCACATTTTATCGCGAGATTATTATTGCTATTTTACCAACCAAACTACATCTTAATGAAAACGTGTGTGCTGACAAGTGTAAACATGACATGTGAATGTTTTTTTTTCCATTTTGACTAATTGTTGCAGATAGACTTAACCCATAAATATTAAAATAATACTATTTTATTAATTTCTAGGAAGTTGGGAATTTTTTGAACTATTCCAACATCCAATAAGGGGCAGTTCAACTTCCAATTATAATAATTTTTCTAAATTCCAAAATCTTTCTAAATTCCATCACTTTCCTAATTGTGCTCATGATATTTTTTTTTATTTGACTTAGTCAAAATTCATGGGCATATTCAATTGAAACATCCTAGATACTTCCATAGACTAAATAAATCTATAAATACAACCTTGTGTTATAACAAACAAATATTCAAATTCAAACTTTGCAACTTTTTGTACAACACATACAAAAGTGGAAAGTTAATTATAGGAAGAAAGATCCAATTAGGGGCAACCTGAAAACACAAAAAATAATGGTTACAAAGATGAAAATTGCACTAGTCTTGATGACTATTTTGGCGGTGTTGCCGGGGAATATAGTAGCGGTTGATCATATAGTTGGTGATACTACGGGCTGGACAATTCCCTCAGGTGGGCCTACAACTTATGCAAATTGGGCTTCAGGACGTACCTTCAGAGTTGGTGATACTTTAGGTATGTATATATTCAATACCTCTTTCTCTTATACATGGTAAAGATGATTGGATCTTCATCTCGAATTAAGTAGATGCAGAATCTCGTATGTTTGAAAGGTAACTTGAACTAACAATCGAATTTGAAGATTTAGGTACCATGATAGTTGATTTGTTAACATATAGATGATTTATTTGCTTTTGATCAAAGCTATCAAATCATCTAAAAACTTGTTGAAAGAAGAAGAGAAACAAAGTAAATTTTGATTTCAAAAGCATTCTTTAAATGTTATGCAATTTCTTTGAGAAAAGCCATCAAGTTTAACTATTCATATGTGCATTCACCACCAAGAAGTGGCATGTTAAATGTAGTGATATGGACAGTGAAGATTCATATAGTCGAACCTAATTTTCTCAATTTCAATTTTGTAGTGTTCAACTTTGCAACTGGAGCACATAATGTAGCCAAAGTAACAAAGAGTGCATATGATTCTTGTAGTTCCTCAGGTCCTGTTAGTCCTATTACTGTTGGACCAGCCAATATTACTCTAAATTCCACAGGTACTGAGTATTTCATTTGTACTGTTGGCCAACATTGTAATGCTGGCCAAAAACTAGCTATCAATGTTACAACATCTTCCACTACTACTCCTAGCCCTGCCCCATCCCCTGCTACCTCCCCTGCCTCATCACCCATCCCGAACCCTACCCGTGCACCAACCCCAACGCCAAGTCCATCACCATCAGCCGGTCCATTTGGACCGTCTCCTAGTCCAAGTGGTGGTGCAGGAGCTTCACCATCGTCTGCACCACCACCTGGACCAGTCACACCGGGGACTACTACTCCTTCACCAACGACACCAAGCGATGGTCTAGTACCTCCACCGGCTCCAAGCTCTGCCTCGCGAAGTGTTTTTGCACCTGCCTTGATCATGTTCATATCCATTGCTATTAGTATCATGTGGTAGATTCTAGTCACTTGAGTGTTTGTATAACTTTTTACACATGAGTTTGTATCATTATAGGACATGGTCATTGTATACTTGAAATATTGTTCATTGATTTGAGTAACTAGTGATTGTGTGAGTTTTTAATACAAGTATCTTTCTTTTAGTTGTGAGTATACTTGAATTTATGTACCAATTTCAATTCTTCCATAACTTTTTGATGTCTACTTTTTGGTAAATAAGACATAGAAATGGTGTTATGAAATTGAGTAGCGGGTTCAACAAAACTCAATGGTTCAAATCATGTATTTGTATTAAAATAAATTCATGTAATATATACAATAAATTAAAAAGAAAAAAAACATAAACTAAAACGACGGAGAAACATGATATTCTAAGAAATAAGAAAAGATCAAAACAATAAAAAAATTAACGTTATTGATTTCTTTAGATATCATTATAACAACCTTTCAATCTCGCTCCTTACAAAAATCATCGAACATGACGCTTTTTAAATATAATTATAATACATATATTTCAACCTCATACAGAAATCATCACAAGATTTCACAAAACAAGACTACCCTTTTTAATCAACTTGAATTTAAAATTATGCAAACTAGTATCCCAATAAAGTCCAATCTAATCATCAACGCTCAATTCACGATTTGTGAACAAATATGCTCAAACAAGTTCATAGTCATCATTTGACATCATCTGTACATAACCATTTATATAGTTTTAGGATTATTTTCTTCAGTAACATCCCATAATTCAACCTTCTTGATCTGTCATGAGTTCTGTGGATCTATGCCAAACTTCTTCTTCTTCTTTGATGGGATGAACTTGTATATGAATTTCTCCTTCATGATAATGATAATAACAATAATAGTAGAAAAATGTGTTTGATGATTTTTTAGAATGTTGAGAAAAAATGGGTAGGAATTTATAGAGATGTTTTGGTATTAAATTTGGAAAGTATAGAACATAATAATTACTTTTATAATAAAGATTGATTTCACAAAATTATAATCAGATTATTGCGATTAATTATATTTTAAATTTTTCTTATCACTTTCCTACTACAACTTGATTTAATGAATCTCACACGCAAGCAAGTTATTTAAATGTAATTAAAAGTAATTTTATTTAATAAATTTATAATAACAATGGTCAATCGGTTATAATAAATCAAATTACACCAATGCTTAATTATATTTGATGCATATCACATACACAACCAGATAATTCTACTTAATAGTATTCGTTTTTACTCTTAGTGTATATTTTATTAATTGTTTAAATATATCATTGAACTATTAAAAATGACTTATTTGTATCATTTATTAAAAGTTTGATTCATTTATGTCACTATCGTTATAAAATAAACTTATTTATGTCGTTATTTTTTAATGGTGATTTTGTAAAACCAACTTTGCTATATGATCTCATGTTAGAGGACCACACCAAATCAAATTCACTAAAATTCTGACCCATTCAAAAAATAGTCATTAAAAATATATCACCCGCCACCATTAACTATCATTATTTATATTCATCATTATCAACTACTATCACCATTAGCACCAATCATTATCGACAATTGTTCAACAATCTATATCACCAACCACTATTAACTATCATTATCATTCACTATAATTAGTCATCCCCATTAACCATTATTATCATTCACCATAGTTATAAACCATTATTATTGTGGGGTCCATCCCATGAGTTTTTGGGTCAACAATTGCGGCTGCAATTGTTATAAAGAAAACGCAGCTGAATTTGTTTGTCAACAATAGCTGCCAACCTTTTTTCTTTTGTCAACAAAGTTTGCAGCAATGCAAATTTTCGGTGGCATGATTTTTGAATAGTGCAATGCAATTGCATCTATAAAAGGAGCTCTTCCGCTCCTCATTTGATACACCAATTCACAGAGAAAGAAAAATATAGAGAGCTGTGAGGTTTTCATAGACTATACAAGAAAAATAGTCTGTGAAGAAAAATAAAGTGTGAGCGATATTTTAGTAAGGTGGAAATCAAAAGAGTGTTATTCCTTTTGAGTGTGTAGTAGTCACTTTTAGTATTGTATTCGTGGCTACACGGTGTAAAATTCCTTACTATAGTGATATCAGTTGCTCCTCTTAGCCCGTGTTTTTTCCCTTATTTAGAAGGGTTTCCACGTAAAATTCTCGGTGTCATTATTTTCCCATTTTATTTTCATTATTTTGACCATATATATTTTTGTGTTTATCCGTGTTTTCCTAACAAACTGGTATCAGAGCCAAGGTTTTATCCGAGTATGCTCTGTGGTTGCAGCACAATCTGAACTTCCACATTAGAAAAGATTTACTTTGGTTTGCAATAACTATTTTTTGGGGGAAAAACAATGGAAACCAACACAAGTAGAATGGTCACTTTGAATGATGTTAAATATGCCATTTGGAAGGGGAAAATGGAAGATCTGCTTTATGTCAAGAATTTTTATCAACCAGTCTTTGCCACTGTAAAGCCTGATAATAAAACAGATGAAGAGTGGAATTTGTTGCATAGACAGGTTTGTGGATTCATTAGGCAATGGGTTGACGATAATGTGTTGAACCATATTTCTAGGGAGACAAATGCTCGAATCCTATGGGAGCATCTTGAAAGTTTGTATTCTCGAAAGACTGGCAACAACAAAATGCTCTTAATAAAGCAGATGTTGAGTTTAAAGTATCATGATGGTTCTCCGATGACAGACCATCTGAATAATTTTCAGGGGATCATGAACCAGTTATCTGCTATGGGCATTAAATTTGATGAAGAAATTCAAGGCTTGCTTCTACTTGGTTCCCTACCAGACTCTTGGGAAACATTTAAACTTCATTGTTAAATTCTGCTCCAGATGGTGTGATCTCAATGGATTCTACCAAGAGTAGTGTCTTGAATGAAGAGATGAGAAGAAAATCTCAAGGTACTTCTTCGTCGGATGTCCTGATAACTAGCTCCAGGGGGAGAAACAAAACTCGTGATTCTCAGAATAGAGAACAAAATAGGAGCAAATCCAGAGGTAGACTTAAGGATATCGAGTGCTATCATTGTGGCATGAAAGGGCACACAAAGAAGTTCTGCAGGAAGTTGAAAAGGGAAAACAAAAACAAAGAGGAAACTAAAGAAGATGGCAATGAAAAGTGCCTAGCCACCGTCACCACCGAAGATCTTGTTACCGTCCTTGATGCAGATATGATAAATATTGCTTGTGATGAGTCAAGCTGGGTTGTGGACACTGGTGCCGCATCTCACGTGACATCAAGGAAGGATTTTTTCTCTTCTTATACTCCTGGTGATTTTGGAAACTTGAGTATGGGTAATGAGACTATTTCTAAGGTGGTTGGTATTGGTATAATTTGTTTGAAAACTAGTGTTGGAACTAACCTAGTATTGAACAATGTGAAACATGCTCTTGATGTTCGTCTGCACCTGATTTCTGTTGGTATTTTGGATGATGAAGGATATGTTAGTACCAACGGTGATGGAAAATGGAAACTCATTAAGGGTTCCTTGGTTGTGGCTCGTGGTAACAAACGTCGTGGTCTATACTGAACTACGACCTCTACTTATGTTGATATGGTGAATACGGTTGGGAGCGATAACTCTTCAACATTATGGCACAAGAGGCTTAGCCACATCAACGAAAAATGACTTAATGTTCTAGCCAAGATGAAATTATTATCAAATTTCAAAGTGCTATATTTAAAAAGTGTGAGCACTGCTTGGCTGGTAAACAAAATAGAGTTTCCTTTAAGCCCTATCCCCCTTCAAGAAAGACAGAGTTGCTTGAATTGGTGCACTCTGATTTATGCGGTTCAATGAAGACAAAGACATTGGGTGGTGCACTCTACTTTGTCACTTTTATTGACGACTGCTTGAGAAAACTTTGGGTCTATGTCTTGAAGACTAAAGACCAAGTGTTGGGTGTCTTCAAGCAGGTTCAGGCTTCAGTTGAAAGAGAAACTGGAAAGAAACTGAAATATATTCGTACTAATAATGGTGGTGAATATTGTGGACCATTTTTCGAATACTGCAAGCATCAAGGTATTAGACACCAGAAGACTCCTCCTAAGACTCCTCAGCTTAATGGTTTGGCTGAGATGATGAACAGAACCTTGATGGAAAGAGTTAGATGTTTGCTTTCTAAAGCAAAGTTGCCGAACTCATTTTGGGGTGAGGCTTTATTGACCGTTGCACATGTTATTAATCTATCTCCTGTTGTTGCTTTGCAAAGTGATGTACCAAATAGTGTTTGGTATGGAAAGGATGTTTCCTATGACCATTTGAGAGTATTTGGTTGCAAAGCTTTTGTACATGTGCCGAAAGATGAAAGGTCAAAGTTAGATGCCAAGACAAGGCAGTGCATCTTTGTTGGATATGGACTTGATAAATTTGGTTACAGGCTATATGATCCAATTGAGAAGAAATTTGTGAGAAGCCGTGATATTATTTTCATGGAGAATCAAACAATTGAAGATATTGACAAAGCAGAAAAGCTAGAATCTTCAAGTTTTGATGGCATAATTCATCTAGATGAAGTTCCTCACACAAGTATGCATGATGTTATTGGGCTTGATGATCATGGTAACGCCCATAATCATGTATCAAATCAATATGTTGATGTTGATAATAACAATGATATTGTTATTGATGATCCTCATGCTCATGAAGTTGTGGACGAATCAAATATTCCGCTTAGGAGGTCCACAAGACAACGGGTTCCTTCATCTCGTTATTCACCTAATGAGTATGTATTACTCACTGATGGGGGAGAACCTGAATGTTATGAGGAAGCCATAGAAGATGAGCACAAGGATCAATGGATTGAAGCCATGCAAGATGAGATGAAGTCTCTGCATGAGAACCACACTTATGAGTTGGTAAAATTGCCCAAGGGCATGAGAGCTTTGAAGAATAAGTGGGTGTTCAAAGTTAAAGTTGAAGAACACAACTTGAAGCCAAGGTACAAAGCTAGATTGGTTATTAAGGGATTTGGTCAAAGAAAGGGTATTAACTTTGACGAAATATATTCTCATGTTGTGAAAATATCCTCGATTCGTACAGTTCTGGGTTTGACTGTTAGTCTTAATTTAGAGATTGAGTAGATGGATGTGAAGACGGCTTTCCTTCACGGTGACCTAGAAGAAGAAATTTATATGGAACAACCCGAGGGCTTCAAAGTAGAAGGTAAAGAAAATTTTATGTGCAAACTCAAAAAGAGTCTTTATGGCCTAAAGCAAGCTCGTAGACAGTGATACAAGAAATTTGAATCTGTTATGGGGGAGCAAGGCTATAAGAAGACTTCTTCAGATTATTGTGTATCTGTACAAAAATTTTCAGACAATGATTTTATCATCCTCTTGTTGTATGTGGATGATATGTTGATTGTGGGCAAGAATACTTTCAAGATTGACGAGTTGATTAAAGAGTTGCGTAAGTCTTTTGCTATGAAAGACTTGCGTCATGCCAAGCAAATTTTGGGCATGAGAATTACTCGTCTCAGAGATGAAAGGAAGATTTTTTTGTCATAGAAAAAGTACATTGAACGTGTACTAGAGCGTTTCAATATGAAGAATGCTAAGTCTGTTAGTACACCTCTTGCTGGTCATGTGAAGTTGAGCAAGAAGATATGTCCTACAACTAGGGAGGAAAAAGATAACATGGACAAAGTTCCATATTCCTTCGTCGTCGGAAGTCTAATGTATGCAATGGTATGCACTAGACCTGATATTACTCACGCAGTTGGTGTTGTCAGCAGATTTCTCGACAATCCAGGAAAAGAACATTAGGAAGCTGTGAAGTGGATACTCAGGTATCTTAAAGGAAGCTCAGATGAATGCTTGTGTTTTGGAGCATCAGATCCAATCTTGAAGGGCTATACAGATGCTGATATGGCAGGTGACCTTGATAACAGAAAATCCACTACTGGATATTTGTTTACTTTTTCAGGGGGAGCTATATCATGGCAATCGAAATTGCAGAAGTGTGTTGCACTATCTATAACTGAAGTTGAGTATATTGCGGCTACCGAAGCTGGCAAGGAAATGATATGGCTCAAGCAATTTCTTCAAGAGCTTGGCTTGCATCAAAAGGAGTATGTCGTCTATTGTGACAGTCAAAGTGCAATAGACTTGAGCAAGAACTCTATGTACCATGCAAGGACGAAACACATAGACGTGAGATATCACTGGATTCGAGAAAAGATAGAAGACGAATTTATGCAGGTTGAAAAGATCTCTACAAATGAGAATCCTGCAGATATGCTGACCAAAGTGGTAACAAGGGATAAGTTCGAGTTATGCAAAGAACTTGTTGGCATGAGTTCTCTCTGAGAAGATGAAGATACCTCCTTCTAGTACATGGGACTGGAGGGGGAGATTTGTGGGGTCCATCCCATGAGTTTTTGGGTCAACAATTGCGGCTGCAATTGTTATAAAGAAAACACAGCTGAATTTGTTTGTCAACAATAGTTGCAAACCTTTTTTCTTTTGTCAACAAAGTTTGAAGCAATGCAAATTTTTGGTGGCATGATTTTTGAATAGTGCAATGCAATTGCATCTATAAAAGGGGCTCTTCAGCTCCTCATTTGATACACCAATTCACAGAGAAAGAAAAATATAGAGAGCTGTGAGGTTTCCATAGACTATACAAGAAAAATAGTCTGTGAAGAAAAATAGAGTGTGAGCGATATTTTAGTAAGGTGGAAATCAAAAGAGTATTATTCCTTTTGAGTGTGTAGTAGTCACTTTTAGTATTGTATTCGTGGCTACACGGTGTAAAATTTCTTACTATAGTAATATCAGTTGCTCCTGTTAGCCCGTGGTTTTTCCCTTATTTAGAAGGGTTTTCACGTAAAATTTTTGGTGTCATTATTTTCCCATTTTATTTCCATTATTTTGACCATATATATTTTTGTGTTTATCCGTGTTTTCCTAACAATTATCACTATCATCATAAATCATTATTATCAACGACTGTTGTCACTAGTCATATTATACATATACCAGTAACCATCACCACAAACCTGCCAACACTATCATCAACCATCGCCTTTGAATTTGAATTAAATTTCGTCACAAATTTGAGACAGAATTTTGGACGGAATATTTGGTTACAAAATAGTGACGGAATCGTTTCTGTAACAAATTTCTAAATATATTCACAATATTTGTGACGGAATATTTCGTTACAAGTAAGTTGTGATGGAATCTTTTGTCACAAAATTGCTCTTGTAGATATTAGTAACAAATTTAGCATTAATTGTGACAAATTAAATCCATCACAAATTTGATTTTAATTTAATAAATAATAATTGCTATATATTGTAGTGGACAATTATTATTTATTTATATATATATATATATATGGTAAATTAGTCAGAGACATAAAAATAATTAACCACCATGATATAACAAACATAATATTAGATTTATAATACAAAATTATGAAGTTAAAACATGTCAAAGCACAACTTCAATAAGCAAAAGTGTACAAATATTTAAACACATAAACATTTGGTCATTTCCTATTAAGGAGAAGGATTACTAGATGAGCGTGAGGATAACGCCATCTCGCTCATCATGCGAGACCATCATTCCTCCATAGACTTGAATCGATCATCACTTTGTTGCCTCAAATGCGAGACCTCGTGCTCTACTCGTTGTTGCACCTCTGTCTCTAAACGTTCTTGAAGAATTCTCTCTTGATTTTCTCTCATATGCAACACTTCTTCCTCAAGTAGTTTAATGTGCTCTTCAGCAACATCATCAGACACCGAAAGTAAATTGCGCAAAGTGACAGAATTTTAATCTTGATACAACGCCAAACCTTGAGAGCCTAAACCATACACACGTCATTTTTTTTCTCCACCCACAACATCAAAGTATAAGCTATTTATATCAAGTTCTTGAACTTCTTGTGAATCATCTGAGGAGCTAGAAATAGCAGCAGCTAAGACAACCTCCATTTTATCCTGAAAATTTTCAAACAATCAACCACCAAAAATTCAAGCTTTTCACAAATATGCGCATATTAAGTTGCTTCTAGCAACTCTGTAAAAAAAAAAATGCACCCAAAAGACAGCACAAACTCTTTAAACAGAACAAAATCTGTCCCTAGTATGGCATAAAATCTATATAAAAAAAAGGCACACAATTTGCTTCAAATTGCATTAATAACTGTCCAAATAACTACTCAACATTTGATAAAAAAAAGTATGATAAAAATCTGCACAAAATCTACCCCCAAAAACAACACAAAATCTATCAAAAAAGTCACAAAATCTACTTCAAAATTGCATTAAAAAACTGCTCAAATAACTGCAAAACATATGATCAAAACTATGATAAAAATCTGCTCAAATTTGCACCAAAAACAGCACAAAGAGCTGCACAAAATAGCACAAAGAGCTGCCACAAAATCTGCCACAAAAAAAGGCACAAAATCTATCCACAATAGCACAAAATCTGCTTCAAAATTGCATTAAAAATTGCCCAACAAAACAGCACAAAGAGCTGCCCCAAAAATTTGCCCAATTGCAACACAAACAATTATAGCAAATCTTCTTAATAGCAACACACACAACTGCATAAAATCTACCTTTTTCTTTTTTAAAATCTTCACAAAATAAGGATCAGTCCTACAATGTTTGGTTAAAGAAGAGCAACACACACAACTTACTTTAATGCATTTAGACTTGGCATCAACAAAGTTGCCATCCTTTCTTTTATGCAACTTCTTAAATATATCCCACGAATTTGGTGGACGACGTAGTTCTATTGCCTAAAAAACAGAGTTTAATATTAAAATAAGAGATAAGATTAGAAAAAAATTATAGAAAGTGTTAAATTTGGTACCAATTTTATAGTATGCTCCACTGTTGATCTAGAACCACCGGTATGCTTGCTAGGACCAGTGCCTAGTCCACCAGTCTCACTACATCGATTTCGAGTGGCGATACGAGATTTATCCATCGATTCATCTGAGGCCCAATGCGTCTTCCAACTTCTCCAAATATCCTCCAAAACAAAATTTGGTTTGACTGTACCTTTTCACCAAATATACATTTTCTTGGAGTATAAAGTGGATGCCACCTTATTCCATGTACGTTCCATTATAGAATTCTCAGTAGAATTTCACTGATATGATTTCTGGAAAAAACTTACTTAGTGAAATAAACACATAGAGACATATATTAAATAAATTACTTATAAATTTTAAATATGAAGCAATAGTTACCAAAAATTCATGCTAATAAAATTTACGAGTTGATTGACTGACATCCTTCCATGAGTAGCCAATAGCATCTTGTCGTTCCTTGAAAGTTTCTGTGATGGTCTTCGAGATAGATGACCATTAGGAACGAATCTGAAATAAAATTAAAAATAAAATAACACATTTCATAATACTTATATTAGAAAAAATTAAATCAACTATACAAAAATATCTTTTCTTACTTTTTCGCTACAACTGAGATGACCAACTGAGCAGATATTGATGAGCAACTAGTAGACCCAATTGAGACATCTGGAGTACTAGGAGTGGTTGGAGTACAAGGACCAGTAGGAGAACCAGCATTTGATGATGGCGTATCACTCATATTCTTAAATTTTAATTACCTAGACCTTGTACAATTGCAGCAACAAAGTTCTTGATAAAAAAAATCAACTAGCATTCAAATTGTATTAGTTCATTTTGTAGATATATAATATAAGATGCCCAACACAAATCACAAGATATAATAGCAAAACTAAGAAAATGAAAATCACTTGTAGCATAAAACAGTACATTCAACTTTAGATTAATAGAAAAACTAAATTTAAAAACTTCAAGTGACATTAATCTCTACACTTTCTTCTCTTTTTGTTTTGATGTTCATATTCTTCTTTCCCTTCCTCGTTGTCATCCTCATCCTCATCCTCATCCTCATCATCATCATCATCATCATCCTCCTCATCCTCATCCTCATCCTCATCATCCTCCTCCTCCTCCCTATCATCAGCATCATCCACCTCATCATCATCATTGCCATTATCCTCATCATTTTCTTACATATCCTTTTCTTCCTCTTCCGTCTCTCATTCCTCCCCCTCCTCCTCCATGTCAATAAAAACACCATCTGGATCATTTAATATATGAGGTGTTTCATCTTCACAAATATCAATTTCATCCATTTGACTGTTATCCTCTTGAAAAGCTAGATCATTCAGTGTATGAGGTTTTTCTACTATATTTGGAACATCTATAATTGAACGTGCCTTTATTTGACAAATAGCTAACCAATCATTTTGTGTCCTCTTTACTAAAGGATAGGTTTCAAAATACACTTGAGAAGCTTGCACAACCATAATAAATGGCTCATATTTATTAAAAGTTCTTTTTCTGTTAACATCAACAAGATTATATTGTGGATGTACTCTTGTACCATGTTTTGGTGTTGGATCAAACCAAGAACATTTAAATAATACGATTCACTTAAATGGTAATGCATGATACTCTAGCTGCAGAATTTCTGTCAATATACCATAATAATTGATCTCATCTGCACTGTGACTAGAGCCCTTAATGCATATACCACTATTCATTGTAGATTTATTTGAACCGTATTCTTCAGTGTGAAATTTGTAACCATTTACAACATATCCATTAAAGGGTTGAACCTTATGCAGTAGCCCTTCTGCAAGATCTTTCATGAATTGATTGGTAATGCCGGATGAAGGATCACGTGCATATTGACACTATAAGTAATTAGGCATACATTAAGATTATATTGAACTTACTATATAGATTAATTTAGATCTATTAGTACTTACGTATTGATTAAACCAAGATGCAAACTCTGTTTCAAGTTTAGCATCAATCTCACTATCTTGAATACATGGTTGTATTTGTCTCAAGGTATCCTTAAAAATTCTGAAGAAAAAAAAGCTAATTTATTTCAATAACTTCAAATGTAAATAATATGTATATCTAGATCATGGTAATTAACTTACTTTATATATGATTTCACTTCATCACAATTCAACAAAATATATGTCCGAGCTGCATGATATTCTCTATCATCTAACCTTCTTATTTTCTTTTTACCAAAATCACGACCAACATACTTGAAAATAGACAACATTTCAGGATGGTCCATTCCAATCCCACCATCATCCGCATTTCGTGGCAGTTTTCTATATCTAGTCTAAATGTCTGACTTAAAGTAGTGCGTACAAATTGTTGATGATTCTTTAACCAAACATGCATTGCGTATACAACCTTCAACTCTATTCTTATTTTTGATATCATACTTCACCCCATGAAATTTCCTTTAAACATAATGTAAGTATATGTCAATATAGTATCACTAGTATATTTATATATCTTATAATATATAATTAACTTAAGTTACCTTTCACATGGATACATCCATCGTTTTTGAACTGGGCCTGCTAAACGTGCTTCATAAGCTAAATGGATGGGAAGATGTTCCATAGAATCCCAGAAGCTTGGAGGAAAAATGCGCTCAAGCTTAGTCAAGATGAGAGGAATATTTCTTTCTAATTGTCTCATGTGTTCCTCAGTTATTGAGGTAGAAGTGAGATCTTTAAAAAAATGACTCAACTCTATCAATGGTTCCCACACATTTCGTGAAAGCAAATCTCGAAATGCAATAGGTATAAGTCGTTGCATAAATACATGACAATCATGACTCTTCATACCAAAGAGTTTAAGCTTGTTCATGTCAACACATCTTCCCATGTTAGACACATAACCATAAGGAAATCTCAACTCTTGCAACCACTTACAAAGCACTTTTTTGAAATTATCATCTAACATGTAACAAACTTTCAGGTACTTTTTAGTAGTTTCATCCTGATGCAACTCTGGACGATTGCAAAGTACTTTTAAATCTTCTCTAGATTTGGCATTGTCCTTTGTTTTTCCCTTGACATTCATGATGGTGTTAAAAATGTTATCAAACACATTTTTTTCTATGTGCATCACATCAAGGTTATGCCTAATAAGATTTGTTTTTCAGTAAGGCAAGTCCCAAAATATACTTCTTTTCTTCCAATCACATAAGCTACTCTTTGAGATTCTTGCATTCACCTTGTCAGAACAAAGTTCTGTCACTTTCATGAGTCCCAAATCCTCAATCTCCCTAAGTATTTGTAAACCTGATTGTTCAGTTGATGTAACCTTATGTACTATTTGACCCTTCTTGAACCATTTTTTGTTTTTTCGCCATGGATGATCTGGTGGTAAGAACTTTCTGTGATTGACAACTCATGAGACTTTTCTACCAATGGATAGTGAAAAAGCATCAGAATCTTTCATGCAATAAGGACAAGCTAATTTTTCTGTTGTACTCCAACTCGACAACATTGAGTACGCTGAAAAATCACTTATTGTCCACATCAATGCAACTTGCATTTGAAAATTATTTTTACTTGAAACATCATATGTTTGGACTCCCACCTCCCATAATTCTTTCAACTCTTCAATGAGGGTTTGCAAAAAGACATCAATTTTTTGTTTTGGATTTTTTGGACCAGGTACAATCACAGATAAAAACATGTATTCATCCTTCATGCACATCCAAGGNTTGAAACATCATATGTTTAGACTCCCACCTCCCATAATTCTTTCAACTCTTCAATGAGGGTTTGCAAAAAGACATCAATTTTCTGTTTTGGATTTTTTGGACCAGGTACAATCACAGATAAAAACATGTATTCATCCTTCATGCACATCCAAGGTGGTAAATTATATGGTGTAACTATCACAGGCCAAAAGGAATATTGTTGGCCTGATTGACCAAATGGTTGAGACCCATTAGTAGACAAACCCAATCTAACATTTCTAACTTCAGATGCAAAATGTGGATACGTCTGATCAAAATGCTTCCAAGCAGGAGAGTCTGAGGGATGACGCATGACACCATCTCTTTCATGCTCTGAATGTCATCTCATATGTTTTGCTGTTGCATTAGATGCATACAACCTTTCTAGCCGTGGAGTTAAAGGAAAATAATACATCTTCTTATGAGAAATATTAGTTTTCTTCTTGGAACGTTGATGTTTTGATCTCTTAAATTGAGGATGAAAGCAAAATTTGCAATTGATTAGTTCACTGTCCTCACGCCAATAAAGCATACATCCATTTTTGCAACAATCAATCTTCTCGACTGGCAAGCCTAATCCCCGCATTAGCTTTTTAGTACCATAGAAGCTATCGATCATTTTGTTATCACTTGGCATCAATTATGATATAAACTGACATAACTCATCATACAATCTTTTCGAAAAATGATGTTCTGCCTTAAGATTCAACAAATGAGCAACAACAGACAATTGTGTATGTCCATGTGGATTTCCCGTCCAAATCTCTTATTCCGATGTTTTGAGCATATCATAAATATGTTGTGTTGTTGGATTTGGGTCCTCTTCCACGTTACCATTAGAAGAAGGCCCAGCAACATCAAAAACCATTGACCGAAATGCATTATAGGATTGAGGATTCACAGTTTCACCAAAAGCTTCTTCTTGATGATCATTAAGCACACTTGGATTTGAAATATAACTTTCTCCATGGTGATACCAACGGTAATAATCCGGTACAAAGCCATAAGTTCCTAGATGTGTCATAATTGTAAACTCATCCAAAATATTTTTATTTCAACACTTACGATGATTACAAGGACATCTTAGCTTTTCACCATCCATGCACTGTGGATGTTCTTTTGCAAATGCAACAAAGTTCTCAACTCCATCAATAAACTTTGGATTTATGAATCCATTTTCCAGTATTCTAACATACATCCACTCACGATCGGAGTTACTCATATTATATACTCTGACACAAATAATAAATGTGTTAAAACTTACATGATGACTACTAATTTTTATATGACACTAGAACCTAGAGGTAGCAAAATATAGTGAATTCAAATTCATAAACAATCAGTTAATCACCAAAAGTTATAGTAGTTAGAACCTAGAAATAGTGTACTATTTTATTTTAAATAATACTACATGTCAAGGTGATCATGTAAAAATAGATATGCCAAAGATGTATTCAATTTATAAGCTTCATTCTACTCGTACGACACCAATATCTTTTTTAGTGATTTAATTACTATGAAGAAGAAACTAACCTTTAGCAAATGTGATAATAAGTTTTGTATCCTACTTGGTCACATAAAATAAATGCTTTAAGATGTAAATTATCCTCTTACCTAACTTAAGCAATGATAGAAACACCAATGTAGATATCTTCCAGAAACTAATAGACATACACGAACTACCTGAAAAAGTTTATTATACAAAAGAGAATGAGATGAGAATTGATGTAAAAGAGATTGTTTTCTAATAAATTAAAAGCATGAGTTGATGAAGATTTGATTTTCTCGTTGGAATATACATAATTACATTGTTCTTTAGGAACAAACAAATAAATAGGAGTTTAGTCATTAACAAAGTGATATCCAGAAACATCAGTAGAAGAAGCAAGAAATAAGAAAAAATCTATTAGAAAACTTTGAGATACATTAGCCAGGAATCCAACATCTAGTTTGAAGAACCACAACTAAATAACATTAGGTAGATAATATAAGCAAATGGAATAAATTAGCATAAAAGACAAGTTAGATTAACAACATCTCGGTAGAAACCGTTAAAACGGGTAGCTGGCAACGATATTGTTGCAGCATAGTAAAAATATTTAAAACAAAATTTATGTCGTTATGAAGTTGTGTAGAAAATAAAAAACAAGAGTCAGCATAAAAGATATGTACAGTTGCTGTTAATTTAGAAATTAATGTACTATGTTCTAAATGTTACGCATTCTTACTTTTATTTGAAGGCAATGCATCAGTCTCTCGACTCATCTCATTTTGTCTTGTCACCTCACCTCAACTCGTCTCCTCATCTAACTGACTTTGTTTAAATAAATTAAGAGTTCAAATGTAACTCCAACTATTCTCTAAACAATCACTAACTTTGCATACAATTGCAACTATAGATAAGTAGGAGTAGTATTGCTAGGTCCAAACAGAAGTGGGTGCCGCCGGAGTCGGGATACAAACTAAACACGAATGGCTTTTATAACTAATCTGCCAAAAATGGGCGAGCTGGAGGAGTCATGCGTGACAACAACGTCTGTTGGATAACAGGATTCTAAGCAAGAATAAATTTTTTCAACTCTCTACATTCAGAACTACTAGCTATGGTAATAAGACTGAAAATGGTGGCTCTACAGAATATCTCCAATCTACAAATTAAAACTGACTCAGCAAAAACAGTGCACCTGATTCACAAAGGTCATGATTCATACAACTAATATAATTTTTGAATGCAGACAGTTGCTCCAGAAGGTGGGGAACCTATGGATCAGCCATAGTCGCAAGGAGCAAAATCAGGTGGACTGTAACATTTCTGCTGAATCAGTTTCAAACAGACTGAATGAATAACATAAAAGATGAGCTGGAGTAACATGTTGGCAGAAAATGTTAAAACAGAGCAAATGATCGCAGCAGAGCAGAAAATTAATGTACTATATATGTTCTAAATGTTGCGTCTCTAAGCAGTAACTAATTTTAACTCTAACTATTCTCTAAACAGTAACTAATTTTGCATATATTTATAGACAAGAATCCAACATATATTTTTAGGAACCACAACTTAACAACATTTGAAAGGAAATAGAAACAAACGAACTGAGTGAATGACATAAAAGGCAAGCTAAAGTAACAACATGTGGGCAGAAAATGTTAAAAGAGAGCAGCTGGCTACTATGTACTAGCAAAAGTGTCTCACATCTATGTTTTTATACTTGGAGTTTCTAATATTTACTTGTAACCAAGAAGATGAGTCATTGAATTACAAGTCATATACTTGTATATTTATGTATCATGTGTATGGTCGCAAAATCCCAACACCCAATAATTTTTGCAGTTGAAATCATTAACCTAATAAATGTTAAAAAAGATGAAGAAGAAGTAACTTGAATAGACAAGAAAAAAACGTTATTCATATAACTTATGAAAGAAACACAACAACTCGATCGGAAGATGAACCCACCTGAAATATTGTCCCAAGCAAAGCTGTGTTGGATTATATTTCGAACAGTGCAGCAACAACTCGATCAGAAGAATGAACACACCTGAAATTTTGTCTCGAGCAAAGTTTTAATGGATTTTATTTCAACCAGATCGAGTAACAACAACACGAAGAAGAAGAAGACACCTTTACCAATTTAATGGAAGAATGTCGTTGAGATTAGGGGAGACAACAATAGCACAAAGAAGAATACACATCTATCCATTGAAGGGGCAAAGCATCGCTGAGATTAGCTAGGGCAGCTGGGTTTCATTCATTCTCAATTGTAGTGGTGATCTGAAGAGATTAGGACGACTTTTAGGACAAGCTTTTATTTTGAGAATTAGTTTTTTTCTTTTTACTTTTAGAATTAATTTTTTAGCACCTCAAATTTAATAAAAGAAAAACTTTTCGTATTGGCGGAAAGACTTTCCCGCTCAAGCCTCAAAATATGCATCCAATTACATTTACACTTTATTCTTTGGAAACTAACTCTCTTGTTGTTGAAAATAAAAGAATTAAAAGGAATCAGGTGGACACGTGGGGGGATGGATTGAAGTCAAGGCAGAGGTGCAGTCCACTGTGGAGTTGTCGGCCACATAGGAAATATTTTATACTTCCTCCGTTGCATATAATTAATTATCACATTTTTCTTTCACATGTTTATTAATAAGTTATAATTAAAATATTTTTATTTTCTTCATTCATTTTTTACTTGATCAATATTGACTTAGTACTAATCTTGAAGGGTACTCCCTTTGTCCAAAATTATGTGGTATCTTTCAATATATTTTTTAATTATTTTAATTTATAGTAATTTTTACTTAATTTTGAAATATGAAAAATTTATTTCAAAAAATTTAAAGATTTCAAGCCGAAAATTCACAATCAAATTTAAATTATTTGATTTTCGAAATTTGAAATGGTATCACATAAATTGAGACATAAAGTAATAAATGAAATGACAATTTGACCATATCACCCTTTGAATATAATAAATTTAATATTTTAAAAAAATATATTGAAAAAAAATACTATAGCTAATAATAAGAATAAATTAAGAGCTAGTTAGTAACTTTTTTAGGGACCGAATTTAATGTCTTCAAATAACATATACCAATAAGGACCAAAATATAATATCGTCCCAATAGATATACTTTTAGAGACAAGAATATAGACTCGGCCTTAAATATTGGTCTTAATAAAGGCTTTATCTTGTAGTGAAAATTAAAAGTGCTGAAAATTTTGGGGGAAAGTTAAAAGGTCATCTAATATTTTTTAAAATTTTTGCGGAAAAAATGGTTCATTAAGTTAAAGATTTTATAATTTATTGTCTTTTTATTAAATTGAGACGGAATGTAAATTCGTCATAATATTTTTGATGATTTTGTGACGACATATATTCATTTATTTTTATTTGCTATCATTTTGTGACGGAAATGTTCTGTCACAAAACTTATATTAAATATTTGTTATAAATCTGTCACAAATCTGTCACTTTCAGAATTTTAGTAGGTAAAAAAATTCTTTTAATTTTTTTATTTCTATAAGATTAATCTGTCAAAAATTCGTCAAAATTCCGTGACAATATGTGACAGACTTCTCCGTTTCAAGTATTCCGTCACAATTTTACTCTTTTCTTGTAGTGCACATCATTAGTCATTGCCATCACCGATCATTTTTTAAATATATTTTATTGATATAATATTAGATTGATTAGTATTATATATACATATTATATTTATTATTTTATAATCAAATAAATTAACTTTTAATTCTTTGAATATATATATATATATTAACATTTTACTAAATGACTTATAATATTGACAAAGCATGGTGAAATTACTATATATAATGTTATTTTCTTTTATTAATCAATTAAAAATGATATATTTTCATATTTAAAATAACTTATAGCTAGATACTTTTTATTTACTTCTCATTAATTGTATGATCACAAAAATATCATGATAGATTTAAATTGCATACTGAATTAACAATCGCTACATAAATTAAAAAGGAGAAAGTGAATAATCACTATAATAAAAGAGTTATTTCGTCGCATTTTTTTTAACGATAATATTTTTCTTATAAAATCATTTAGCAATAATTAAATCAATATTATTACATACTAAATCAACAATCGACACATAAATTATAAATAAGAGAATGAATAATAGGACCATGGGTCCATCATCTACCATATATTGAAATTTGGATAAATTAGGTAATTACACGATCACACAATCTCTAAAAACTTTTACTACCATTTAAATTAATTACAAAAATCTCTTTTTTCCTTCTCTCTTAACATCTGGATACTTTACTTCACCTCTATCAGATACATTATAACTTTGTTTGTGTGCAATGTATCTGATACAGATGTTGATGCATAATAACATCAATTATTTCAAACCTAAATCAATATGAATCTGGTTTATAGTTATACATATGATACATAGCTTATGTATTGTTTGCTATGTATTGGGTGAAAGAACAATGCGTCTACAAGTTCTGAAAACCCCAAAATTATTATAATTTTAAAAAAAAATCGGAATAGAATGTAATTACTGTCCAAACTATTGGGATTTCTTTACTTTATACTTAAATTTTTACCTAACCAAAGAATCCAAACCAAAATTTTATACTTCAAATTTTACCTAACCAAAGAATCCAAACCAAAATAATATACTAGCTAGGGAATATAACATTTTCTAGGACCGGCATGATCCAAGAAATATTTTTAATCCTCAAACCATTGACTAGTTATGCTACATGCATGCTTTATCTCAATTGATGTGAAAAGTTTATGTTACAACATCTCAAATTAATTGTCATATTTCTCTTTTTGCAACTACTCAATTTGACTCATCTTGAAATTAAATTAGATTAGATAAGCTCAACATTTATATTAAAAATTTTGATATTCAAAAACTATATGATAAGTACTATAAATTGCAATTTTTCCCATGTTAATTTGATTAAAAAAATATGTTTTAAAATATTAGTCAAAAATCATATAGCAGTCTGACTCTCGAGATGCAAAACAAGACAACTACTATGGAAGGGAGGGAGTACCTTACCCACAATCCAAGTCTGACTTTTAAATTTATAAAGCTAAAATTCTCAACTACTCCAATAGGTATTACCTTTGGCTTCTTCCCTATTTATTCAACAAAAACACACCACTAATCTAAACTACTACAAGATACAAATTAAATTAAACACAAGGGGTGACCAAATCCATTGAGAACATATAAAAAAGTTAGATTGAGATGGAAATTATTGTGGGTACAAAATTTGGTTCATCATGTGCCAAATTATTATTGCTAGTGTATTTGTTGTTTGGTTGTGTTGTTGAAGTTTCAGTAGGAAGAACATATATAGTTGGTGATAGTCTTGGTTGGCAAACTCCTCCTAATGGTGTTGTTACTTTTTCCAATTGGGCTAATCAACATACTTTTGTTGTTGGGGACATTCTAGGTGAGTATATATTACTTTTCTTCGATCTATTTTACTTGTCATATTTTTTTTTCTTCAATATATTTTAAAGAAAATATTGACTAAAAGGATAATTTGATTAAATTATTTGTACTTATTCATTAATTTTAGTTCAATTCTATTATTTTAAAATCATATTAATTAATTTCTCTCCATATGTATTAAGAATACATGTGAAAATAAATAAATAATTATATCCTAATTTATAAAAATGACTCAAAAATTCTCATTACTTTTTAAAATTACTTCATGTCGTGTTAAATTAAAAAAAAAACATAAAATAAAATTACTGATAGAAACATGATATTCTAAGAAATAGGAAAAGAAAACAATAAAAAAATTATGTTATTCCTTTTTTCAGATATAATTATTACAACCTTTCAATCTCCTTACAAAAATCATCACAAAATTTCACGAACATGACACTTTTTAAATATAATTATAATAAATATATTTCAACCTCCTATAGAGAAAACATCACAAGATTTCACAAAACAAGACTATCCTTTTTAGTTAGCTTGAATTTAAAATTATGTGAGTATCCCAACAGAGTTCAATCTCATCACCATCGCTCAATCCACAAATCCGCACAAACAAGTTCATAATCATCGTTTGGCATCATCTGGATATAAACACTTCTATATTTTTTAGGGTTGTTTTCTTCGGCAACGTTAAAAAAAGTGGGTAGGAATTTATAGAGATGTTTTGGTATTAACTTTGGAAGGTATATGACACTATAATTAATTTTCCAACTAAGCTTTATTTCATACAATTAAAATCAGATTATTGCAATTAATTAATTGTATTTTAAAATTTTCTCATCACTTTCCTTTACAACTCGATTTAATGAATCTCACACACAAGTAATTTATTTAAATATAATCACAAGTAATTTTTTTTAATAAATTTATAATAAACAATGAATAATCAGTTATAATGACTCAAATTACACTAATGATTAATTATGTTTGACACATATCACATACACAAGCAAAAAATTCTACTTAATAGTTTTTTTGTTTTTATTCGTAGTGGACATTTTATTAATTAATGGTTCAATTATGCTTAGAAATGACTTATTTATACCATTTGTTAAATATTTTGCTCATTTATGCCACCATCATTATAACACAGACTCATTTATGCCATTATTATTCTAACGGGGTGATTTTGTAAAACCAACTTTGTCACATGACCTCTTGTTAGAGGTCCACATCACCAAATCAAATTCATTAAAATTCTGACCCATTTAAAATATAACTCACCCACACTCTATTGGTCTTCCCAACTTGGACTGAATCTGACCCATTAAAAAAATAACTCACCCACATTTTGTTGATTTACCCAACTTAGACTAACTGAACCTCACCCATTGAATTTGGACTGAATTCAGCAACAATCTGAGCGTAAGGTAACTGTGGTGTGAGTGCAAATCCTTCTTTGTTACCCAATAAAATTGATAAAAAAAATTTTTTTAAAAAAGTACACATTAGGGAGTTTGATGGCACATTTTGAGCCAAAATTTATATTATTAATAATATTAGAACCTAAAAAGAATAAGTAGTTGATTTCTCTGATCTATTTTACTTGTCATGTTTTTCTTAACACAATATTCCTTGAAGAAAATATTGACTAAAAGAGTAATTCGATTAAATTATATTTATTTATTCTTTGATTTTTGTTTAATGCTACTTTCTTTTTTACCATATTAATTTCTCTTTTTATGTATTGAGTAAGAGTACAGATGAAAATAAATAAATAATTATATCCTAATTTTTAAAATAATAATAAATTTTAGATCAACTATTTTTAGTAAGCATGATAACTAAAAAAGATTAAAAAGAATAATATATGAACTACTATGGTTATTATTGTTAAGATTAGCTTATATTTGCTGACAATAAAAGAATTTTTTTAATTAAAAAAGGTACGTTAATTTAATCAGAGATAGCAAGTTATTACTTTTTCTATCTTAATTTATGTGGTGTTATTCAAATTTTTAGAGTTAGATTTTTTTTTTAAAGAAAAATAATCACTAATTCGGACATGAAATCTGATCTTGAAGCTTTTTGAAACTACAATTTGCATATTTTTAAATCATTTTAAAAACAGTATTAGTAACAACAATTGACAGTTTAAATATTTTACTAGGCATTAAAAAATGGAAAAATGTTCAAATATGCCATCGAATTTTGAGAAAAGGTTCATCTATGTCATCCGTTAAAAGTTTGGTTCATTTATGTCATTTCTCTTTGTGAAAAGGTTCATCCATGCCATTATTTGTAAACTAAAAATATTTTTTATTTTGCAAAGCCATTTTGTACACGTGGTCAATTATGATTCGTCCACGTCATTAATTAAATTATTTTTTAAAAGGGAAAAAGACGCAAATATGCCATCAAACATTGAGAAAAAAGCTCATCTATGTCATCCGTTAAAATATTGGTTCATCTATGTCATTTCAGTTAACAAATAATAATGGCATGACATGATCCTTTTCTCAAGAAAATGACATAAATTAAATAAGCCAAACTTTTAATGGATGACATAAATGATTTTTTTCTCAAAATTCGATGGCATATTTGAGTCTTTTCCATTAAAAGTTTGTGACAGAAAATAACTTAATTGACTATTGAAATTTAAATGATGTCACACAAATATCGGCGCTAATCAAATAGATTTACCAATACCAATAATAAGTAAGTTATATTGATTCATGTTTAATCTAATTAGTATTTTTATAACAAGTGATTTGTCTTAATTTCAAAATTTTTATTTTTCTATAATTGAAGTGTTACTTACAAAAAATAATAATTAAATAACTTGTTATCATAAATTTTCTTTACGTCATTGGTGTATATAAGTAAAATTTTCTTTCATATCTTATCTATATATCCAAAAGTTAATGTAAACAAGCAGAACTCATGAAGGGAATGTTAACCAAGTTCATATATAAGCAGACTATCAACCTAATTAATGTGGGATTTTGTATCATTCTAACACTTCCTTTATGTCGAAACTCAATTAGATCATGTACAATATATTAACATGACATGAATGATCCATCTCTAATATTATATAAAGATGTGACGTATAGTCTTACCTTAATCTCAAAAGTTAGTTACAGAGATAAAATTGTTTGAATTCATATAAACAGATTATTAATTCATTTTTCAAACAGTATGAAATGTTAACTCACTCCAACACCTCTTTTAAGTCCAGACTCAATTGAAACGTGGACAATATAACATGAGGGCCCAAACAAAGAAAGATATGACTCTAACATTCAGTGGCGGATCCAGGATTTAGAGTCAGTGGGTGCCAAATAGACTTATCGATTAAATTAATTTTATATTTGATTAAATTATTTGTCTTTTCGATATATATCATAAATCAATCAATAAAATGTAAATAATAAGATATTACACTTTTATTGAGTATTTAATCAAATAAAAGAAAAGTCAAAGGAGTAATAATGTAATTAATTTAATTTAAGTCGATAATAATTATAAAAAAATAAAAATAAAAATTGTGCCAGTGCTTGGAGCCTTTTTTTTTCCTTCTAAAGTTGCCCTCCTACCATGGCACCACAAGACAATTTTGTTCTGTGGGTGGCACGCTTTATATTTATATAAATATTATATATATATACCTATGTATATATAGAGTTTTCGTCGAAGTTCGTGGGTGGCGTGGCACCCCCAAACCTCTGCATAGATCCGCCACTGCTAACATTATATGAAAAATATGATACTTGAGCTTAACTCAACTTCAAAAGCTAACTCATGAAGAAAAAATTGTCCAAATTCATATTAACAAACTACCAATCTATTTTCCATCCAATGAGAGACTTTAACTCACCCTAACAGTTCCAAGTATAATATGTCTAATGGAAGCAACAAAGGAAACCCACGAATTCTTAGAATAATTAAGAAATAAGAAATATTCAACAAACAAATTACTTAGTCTAATAGGAGGCTAGATTAGTGCGTTACCATATCTAAATATATACTTGAATATAAACTTATAATTCTCTTGATTATGTGGCCACTCTATTTATATTAATGGTGCGTCTGTGCGATCATCCCACTAGCATGTCTAATTGAATTTTTCTTTTAAAAAATCCTTTAATTAAATGTATGAACTAGCGTGCAAAGTACAAATTCTAAAAAATTAAATATAAAAAAACTAGGCAGCTTGCGCACACCTAACATGAATCGAACCTACAAACTGAGTATAGGATTCACAACTCAAGTTGCACAGTCTAGTATCACTGAGCTATCTCTCTTCTTTGATTTAGGTGGTTCAAAATTAGTATATATACAAAAATATTGAAAATCTACCTTATATATACGGTGTAATTTTTTGCCGAGAGGATTCGGATGAACCCCATGGCATCCACGTAGGTCCGCCCTTATATGTGAGCCACTTTTTAATAAGGAATATATGAACTCTAAATCGTAAAGTCGGGGGTATATGTATCCCTTTTCCCTTATATTAATTGTTAGACTTTGTGATTTTTTTATTAGGAAAAACTACATAAATTGGCCATAAAACTCAAAATAATTACATGGTCATACCCTAATCTAAAGTAATTCAAGAAATACTCATTCTCTCAAAAAGAAATTACAACCTATACCCCCATAAATTAAGACTGATAATTTTCACTTAACTGATACTAAATTTGTATCATATGCCGTATTGGTAGATAATTTCGCTTAACTATACTAAATCAGTTTATATTGTAGTGTCATTAAGATTTCTTGTTCAGAAATTACTCATTAGTCAATAATATTATAAGAGTATATATATATATTATTGTGATATCATTAAGGTTTCTTTTCAGAAATTATTCATTAGTCAATGATAATATATATATATATATATATATATATATATATATATATATATATAGTGTAATTATTTAGTGGAGTATGAATATAAAGGGATATATGTTTATAATTTTTTTGTTTTTATGAGACCTTTTTATTACTTATGTCATTTTTCAATATGTACACTTCTAAAATTTCAATTGTGTGCAGAGTTCAATTTCAACAGTGGAGTACACACAGCAACTAGAGTAAACAAAAATGCATTTGATAGTTGCAATGCTGCAAATCCTATAGATAATGAAACAAATGGTCCAGCAAAATTCACTCTTAATGCTACTGGGGATTATTATTTCATTTGTACTATCCATTGCAACCAAGGCCAAAAATTAACGGTCAACGTCACGTTGACCGGATCCCCGTCCGGAAGCCCTATTCCCGGTTCATCTCCGTCAACACCCGGTGGTGAGTCATCTCCTCCTCCTCCGTCTCCATCAGGATCCGTGTCGACTAGGGCGGCTGCTTTATGTGTCATGTTAGTGCCCATTGTGTTAGCACTAACACTTTTGGCTTAGTGTTTGATATCGGAAATTATTTTTTTTGAGTGTTTGAAGTTAGTATTATAAATAAACAGTTATGTGTGTGGTTTGAAGTATTGAATATGATAATAAGCGGTTGATGTGTTTGATGAAAAAATATTTGATAAATTACTTAATTATATTATGTTGGAGAAACAAGACATTGTTTTTAAGAATATTTTATCAAGAAAAATGTAGCTCCAATTTTTTTATCGAAAGATAGTAAGAAAGTAAGGATAACAATATTGACAAGGGAATTAGACAACATTCGACTAGACACAAATCTTCTAAGCTAATATTTCTCAACTTTCATATCTTCCTATTTGATTAGGGGCATGTCTTTGTTAAGCTGTAGATGAATCTGAGTCATGTCTTGTCTAATCACCACGACTTTTTGAGCCTACATCTACCTCTACTTATACGGTTATACCACTATTGCCAACATTTCACACCTCCTCACTTTTCAAAATTAGTTGATTTTAAACATCTCCTATTTTATTTTTTGCTTAATAATGGAAGGATTTTATTTAATAATAATAATAAGGTTTATACCCACTATACCCAACCTCGCACATATGTTCACTTTTAAAAATAAATTGATTTTAAACTCTTCTTATATCCACTATCGTCCGCTTCTCGCGCCTTATTTTTTAAAAATAAGTAATTTTAAAAGCTTGACAAAATAAACTATCAACCGGTCATAGGATTAGGATCTAACAACATGGAGCATGTATGAGTATTTAAAAATATTTTTAGGTCAAGAGGTTGACCCATTAGATGTGAAATGGACCATGGAAGCTCACCCACCCCCCTTTGGACATTTTTGCACCAATTATATATATATATACATATCTTTTTTGGATTGTCAATAATGCTGTTCTTGTGATTAAAAATAAAAATAAATCGAAACATCTATTTTGGACTAACTTTGTCCGATTGGGTGGGTTGTTGATATTATTATAATTATATTTTAGAAAGAAAAAAAATATGTTACGTACATCGCATAATTGAAAAAGGAAAAGAAAGTAGAGTAGAAATAACATTAACTAACTACTTTTCAACGTTATTATTTAATTTTTATTTTTTTAAAATAGTCATTCTCATCGAATTTCAAGTTTCACATATGAAGATTGATCATGACAATATCATGAAGTTTCACCTGTAGATCGATATTAGATTTGTCATTTAAATACAATAAATTCAGCTTTATCAGTAAAAAGGATACAACAATACAAAAAAAAATCAATACAAAAACTAAAAAATTAAATACTATAGTACTCTCTAATTTAACAACCTAACTAAGGCAAATGACAAGAAAGTGAGTGGCAAAGCAGCAAGAACCAAAGATGGAGCTGAGGCACTTGGTGCTGGTGGTGAATTGACCAGAGAATCGCTCGATGGCACGGTGGGGCTGGATGGTGTAGATGCGGTGGAAGGCGTGGGGCGGTCACGTCAGTACCGGTGACATTGATGGCTAATTTTTGACCCAATGAACAGTGTCTAGGGAATGTACACATATAGTAATGTTCACCAGAATTTGTGAGTCTAATTCTGGCTGGACCATTGGTAATTGTGTTTATTGGAGAAGTTGTGTTGCATGAGTCATAAGATGCCTTGCTAACCATTGCAACATTGTGTGTACCATTCAAAAAATTGAAAACTACATTTAAAAAAATAATAATTATAAATCGAGCAATCATAGATCACGATGAGTCAATGTCTATCATAATTGATAACCTGATAAAAATCATAAATGAAAAATAATAGAGTTGAATTGTAGTGCTTACCAAGAGTATCTCCAACTTTGAATGATTTGCCATTAGCCCATCTTTGATAAGTATTTGGGCCACTAGTAGGAACACTCCAGCCCAAGTTATCTCCAACAATATAAGTTTGGGCTACACTAGTAGGCGCAGGTGCCGCTGCCGGAGCGACCGACACGGATGGGGCTGGAGCTATCACCGGGGTGGTGGTGGGTGGAGTGGCGGGGGATGGATGAGGAGCGGGAGAGGCGGAACCGGAGACGTTAATAGCCAATTTCTGGCCCAATGTACAATGGCTTGGAAATGTACAAAGATAGTAATGTGATCCAACAGAGGTCAATGTAATATTTGTTGGGCCATTAGTAGAAATTGAAATTGGGCCTGAAGTATTGCATGAATCAAAAGCTCCTTTTGACACTTCAGCCACACTATGTGATCCAGTTCTAAAATTAACTATTGCATTAAAAAAATAGTCCAAATTAAATTTATTACGTTAAAAAATCGCGAAAAGTATTGATTTTGATTTTTTAAAACATATTTATTCTAAATTCACCGACTCTAAATCGTGAATTTGGCATGATTGTTAGGTGGTGAGTATGGACTAGTATTATCTAACTATATACATAAAAGTTGAATGGAATGTAGTGTGTCTAAAAAAATATATATAGCTGTCATAACTTTGTAAGTATTTGGCACTACATATGACAAAATATATACTACTATTAATTGAATAAAAACAATATAAGTGGGAAGGAATCTAGGTGCTAATAAAAAAAGTAAAAGGTGGTATCACCCATTACCCATAAACACTATTTTAGAGTAAATAAACATAGGTAACGAAAAGCAACACAAAGTGGAAATTTTGGTTGAGTTTACATAAGATAAATACAAAATAAAACTTCTTAAGATAGGAGAATTTGTAATCTTGAATATAAATCAGGGTAGGATGACCCATTACAGACGATGTATATAATTTAAACTCATTAAAAATTCATGTTAGATTGGTAACTTAAATAGCATTCAATGAAATATAGTAACTAACATGATATCACATACTAAAATTCACTAAATAGTACTTCCTCCATTCTAATTTATATGATTCGTTTTCTTTTTAGTCAGCCCTAAAAAGAATGACATATTTTAATATTTAGTAATAAAATGATTTATAGCTAGAAGTATTTTTTATTTCTTAAATTCAGTGTCAAATCAAACTACATCACATAAATTGAGACGAAGAAAGTAGTATACTAACCAAGAACGTCACCGACGGCAAAGGTTTTCCCAGCGGCCAGGTGGAATAAGAAGCGGCGCCACCATTAGGAACGGTCCAAGCCAAAGTATCACCAACAACATGAGTTTGTTGTGCCATTGAAACACTTGTAAAATTTCAAATTGTATGCAGAGTTCAATTTCAACAGTGGAATACACACAGCAACTAGAGTAAACAAAAATGCATTTGATAGTTGCAATGCTGCAAATCCAATAGATAATGAAACAAATGGTCCAGCAAAATTCACTCTTAATGCTACTGGGGATTATTATTTCATTTGTACCATTCATTGTAACCAAGGCCAAAAATTAACGGTCAACGTCACGTTGACCGGATCCCCGTCCGGAAGTCCTATTCCCGGTTCATCTCCGTCAACACCCGGTGGTGCATCATCGTCTCCTCCTCCTCCTCCGTCTCCATTGGGATCCGTGTCGACTAGGGTGGTTGCTTCATTTGTCATCTTATTGCCCATTGTGTTAGCACTAACACTTTTGTCTTAGTGTTTTATATTGGAAACAGAAAAGGCTCAAAAATACTCCTAAACTATCGGAAATAGCTCAAATTTACTCTTAAACTATATTCTGGCTTAAAATTACCCTTTCCGTCAAAGTATTGGGTCATACTTACCCTTCTAATTAACATAAAATGTTAAGTGCCACGTGGACACCACATGGACGCCACATAAGCGTCAAACATTTCCCACTTCCACGTAGACTAATAAGATCCCTAATATCTAATTTTCATCTCATTTCTCTTAAGATACGATTTCACCCATTTCCCCTCATTTTCGCGGCTAAGAAAAGAAATATGTGAAATCGTTTATTACCCTAGCCACGAAAATGAGGGGAAATGAGTGAAATTGTATTTTAAGAGAAATGAGGGGAAATTTTGATATTAGGAATCTTATTAATCTACGTGGAAGTGAGAAATATTTGGCGCTTATGTGGCGTCCACATGACACTTAACATAGTTTTGTTAATTAGAAGGGTAAGTATGACCCAATTCTTTGACAGAAAGGGTAATTTTGAGCCATAATATAGTTCAAGGATAAATCTGAGCTATTTTCGATAGTTTAAGGGCACTTTTGAAACTTTTCAGTATTGGAAATTAACTTACTTTTTTGAGTGTTTGAAGTTAATTTTATAAATAAACAATTATGTGTCTGATTTGAACTGTTGAACATGATAATAAGTGGTTGATGTGTTTGATGAAAAAATATTTGATAAATTACTTAGTTTATAAGTATTTTGAATATTTATCAAACTTGTAAATACGTTAAATAGTGTTTATCAGCTGAGCTAAACACGTTTTAAGTATATTGTTTATTGAAATCGGGGGATGTTCATAATGTTTATTGAAATCGGGGGATGTCCACTATCGCCAGCCTCTCACACCTTATTTACTAAAATTAATTAATTTTAAAAGCTTGGCAAAACAAACTATTAACCTTTATTGGCAAAATATAATGTTAATTCCGTATAAAAGAAAAAAGAAAAAAAAGGAACCAATAGAAAAATTACATAAAATCGTAGTACTCTCTAATTCAACAACTTCACTAAAGCAAATGACAAGAAAGTGAGTGGCAAAGCAGCAAGAACCAAAGATGGAGCTGCGGCACTTGGTGCTGGTGGTGAATTGATCGGTGAATCGCTCGATGGCACGGTGGAGCTGGATGGTGAAGACGCAGTGGAAGGCGTGGGGGAGGTCACATTAGTACCGGTGACATTGATGGCTAGTTTTTGACCCAATGAATAGTGTCTAGGGAATGTACACATATAGTAATGTTCACTAGAATTTGTGAGTCTAATTCTGGTTGGACCATTGCTAATTGTGTTAATGGGAGAAGTTGTGTTACATGAGTCATAAGATGCCTTGCTAACCATTGCAACATTGTGTGTCCCATTCACAAAATTGAAAACTACATTTAAAAAATTAATAATTATAAATGGAGCAATCATAGATCACGATGAGTCAATGTCTATAATAATTGATAACCTGATTAAAATCGTAAAGAAAAATAATAGAGTTGAATATTAGTACTTACCAAGAGTATCTCCAACTTTGAATGATTTGCCATTAGCCCATCTTTGATAAGAATTTGGGCCACTAGTAGGAACACTCCAGCCCAAGTTATCTCCAACAATATAAGTTTAGGCTACACTAGCAGGTGCAGGTGCCGTTACCGGAGTGACTGACACGGATGGGGCTGGAGCCATCATTGGGGTGGCGGGGGCTGGCTGAGGAGCCGGAGACGTTGATAGCCAATTTCTAGCCCAATGTACAATGGCTTGGAAAAGTACAAAGGTAGTAATGTGATCCAACAGAGCTCAATGTAATATTTGTTGGGCCATTAGTAGAAATTGAAATTAGACTTAAAGTATTGCATGAATCAAAAGCTCCTTTTGACACTTCAGCCACACTATGTGATCCGGTTCTAAAGTTAAATACTGCATAAGAAAAGAAAAGGTCCAAATTAAATTTATTACATTAAAAAACCGCGAAAAGTATTGATTTTGATTTTTTAAAACATATTTAAAACATATGGATTCCTAAGTGGCGAATTGGTGCATTTAAATGTTAGGGTGGTTCTTGTGTAGATCGAAATCAAATGCTAAATATCGTAGATGAGTTTTAGGGATTCTTGGGTCATCCAAATTACTTGAGATGGTATTGAATCATACGTGGATTAAATCAAGAGAAATAAGTAAAAGTTTTACCGATTAATAAAGTAGTTGGTGGATTTGAGATCATCAACGAATTCAGTAGAAAAAACTCTAGTATTGGCAGAGTGAATGATTTCAAAAAGAAAAGTTTTTATGTGATAGAAGGGTAATGCGATGATCGGCGGGAAGGTGAAATGACTCTTAATGAGGTAGTTGGCAGCAAAATGAATGGAGTGACTTGGGGATAGAGTGTATGAATCCAAGAGGATATTTTTCAATAGCAAGGGTAGTGGCTAAAGGATCAAGGGTATATAGTGTTGGGCTATGACCCATGTTCCAGCCAAAGGCCCATGACCTAATCCTACTTGAAAAAGGATTGAAATTATTCTCTTTATTTGGTTTCCAATTCTATTAGGAAAAGGGATCAGAATAGTAATTCTATTTGGAGTTGGTTTTGGCTTTGTAAGGAAAAGCACAACTCTATAAATAGAGGAGGATCTTGAGAGAATAATTAAAATTGCTCATTAGTATTGTCTTTGAAAGACATTAGGACATAAGAGAGGTTTTTGATAAAGCTTTCAACAAAAGAGAAAAGAAAAGAAAAATGGTTCTTTTGCTGCCGTCTTTTTCTCCGACCAATAACCTTCAGATCGCGTATCCCGATTAACTAACCGTTGGATCGGACTGAAATTTGAATTGAGTGTTCCTGACATCTTGGTGGTTGATTTGAACAGTGAGATCGGATTCGAAGGTCAGCAAGATCCTGTTTTAGGTCCTGAACAACAGTTGCGTTTGGGTGGTGTACTTTCTTTCTATTTATCTTTTGTTGGTGTAGCTATTGTTTGTTCTCTTTTGGAACTTGTTGTGTAGCCATTAGAATATTATTTGTAACCCTCTTATTGTTATTGTCACGCCCTGAGCCTACATCTTGGGCGTGACTGGCATTCGAAGACCATTGCTGGCCACAAGCGAACCCTTGGCCTGACTTACTTAACTCAGCGGAAGACAATATTCATATCTATAATAATCAATGAATTAACTGAACTGAATAATAAAGTGATCGAGAATGTTTAAAGGTTAAACATTCAATTTGGCCAAAAGTGGCAACCCAAGTCTTAACAATAAGAACTGATAATGAAAAGACTAAATGACTANAATATTAATATCTATAATAATCAATGAATTAACTGAACTGAATAATAAAGTGACCGAGAATGTTTAAAGGTTAAACATTCAATTTGGCCAAAAGTGGCAACCCAAGTCTTAACAATAAGAACTGATAATGAAAAGACTAAATGACTAACATCTGACTGTCTATGAAACCCCTAATAACAACTGAGATGGATGTTGGGACAGACCCCACAACATCCTAATGAACTAAACTAGAAAGCAATGAAACGGATCCTCCGGAAAGCAAGAAGGCTCACCAACAGACTCTGTACTGCTCACTGGATCAACAATGCACCGAAATGCTGATCCTAGTTATCTGCGTCTGCATCATAATACGATGCAGGTCAACTGACATCAGTACATTGAATGTACGAGTATGCGAGTTGAAATGCTAAAACAACACAGGCTAGAAAGAATCTGAGAGAAACTGAAGAACTCAACTCAACATGAGTGAACTCATTTCAATATAGAGCAGTTTAAAAACAAGTGCAATATAAAGAAAAATTGTTTAAAAACATGATGTCAACTCTGTATGTATGCAAAGATACAAATAACTCTAAGGTGTATGTAAAAAAACAAATAAACTGATGTATATAAAAATACAATACTTCTGTGAGAGTTTCTCTAACCGACAACCATCCCATAAGAGCTATTGTAATGATACAACGATCTACCCCACGCTGTCAGCGCATCGTATACCCGACCAAAGGTATAGGACCTGAACTGCTTAATGGATCCACTAGTCAATTGCGAAAATGATTCATCTAAAAAGTATGACCCTTTTCTACCCATGGTGGCTACATGGTTTTATGGTGACGTGAGTTATCTGAACTCATGCTCGTCCCCAACTCGGTGTTCAATACTACTCCCAAAATATACTGGCTCTTATGTGTAAAAACATATTTCTTCTGTGATTTGAGATTAGTGCTCAAAAACTCAGCTCAAAGGCTATCTTGGAAATGAAAGTTTCCTCTCTTGCTTTATTTAGAAAGAGATTACTCTTTTCTGAAAACTAGCACAAAGGCTCTTTGGAAATCTCAGTTTCCGCTTTTATTTAAATGTGAAAACATTTTAAATCTCTTTGGGAATACTTAGTCCCCATATACTTTTGAAGAAATGAACTTCAAACTTTACTCTTTACTCAACTTGAACTTTAAGTCATAAAAAAAAGTTAAAACATTTGGAAAAGACTTTTGGAGAACTCTAAGAACTTATCTTGACTTGACTCTTACTTCTCTTGACTTTGATCTTAACTTTCCTTGAATTGGATTATAGATTCAAGGTTCATGATCTCATGTTTACGAATGACTTCATGATGTTTAGATGTACCTTAGAGTGTTGGAATCAACTAGAAAGCGTAGGTAAATCACTAAGGAACACGTACTAAAAGATAGGGAATGAATAGGGAGAACTGGCGTCCCTGGCGCTCTGAAAGGAGCGGGGTGCCAGCCCTCAACATTCAGGGACTGTTCTGGGGCGCGCTGGCTGGCGCGGCGCCCCAAGGGTGAAGATTCAGAGACACTTTTGGGGCGTGCTGGCTGGCGCAACACCCCACCCCTATCCCCAAGTGTTTGGCGACTTTTCTTCTCCGTTTTTCATCTCTAAACCCTCTAAACTTCAGTGGTTCTTTCCCCCAAACACTTAGAATCATTTATACCCTCAATATACAATAGATTCAACACGAAATTTCACCCAGAAACATGAATCAAATCATCAAGAAACTTCATCAACACAACCCCAAGAATTCAACGAAACTTTCAACAATGTTCATCAAGAGCTATATTTCTAATCATTTAAAGACTTAAATTCGCTGAATTGAATCATGTTTGGCGCGTGGGTGAACTAACCCAACGCTATGTGATCTCACATACCTTGTAGGGATCACCCCTGACGAATTCCACAAGTCAAACTTCGACGATCTTGGCGATTCTTGATTTCTCTTCTCCTTTCTCCTCTTTTCTCTTTTCTCTTTTCTCCAAATCCTAGCGTGAATTTTAATTTTTTCTATACTGACCAAAATTTGATTTTACCCCAATAAATCTCCTAAAAACGACTAAGAGTAATTAGGTAAGGAAAAGACTAAATGACCCTTCCAAACCCAGATTAGACTTTCCTTAATCCAGCAGCCCAACTTCCGAAAGGCATAACTTACTCATACAAGCTCGGAATCGCGCAAACTCTGGAAGTACACCTAACTCATCCTGAGATAGGAGTTATAGCCGTTTGAAGTTGACCAGAACTCAATTTTTCTTAACTTAAGCAAATTTTCAGATTTTTCATTATCTCCAAAAATGACTATTTCAACTTCTTAGCTTCTTCCTAGTTATTTCAAATTGCGAGATGTTACAGTTATAGTGAAGCAATTCGGATCTTGTCGATCCTGTGGTGGTTACCTTCGATTTGAAGGATTTTTCCACGTTAAACTTGGTGTTCTTTATTTTTAGATTTTCGTTTTCATTTTTTGTCACAACATATAGTTCAAGTCTTATGTTTTATTTTGATTATTTACATGCTATAATTATGTGGTGGATTCAAATCGACCGATGATGCCTACCAAGACATATTGTTTATATCGATACTACTCTTGCTATGTCACTTTGAACGTTTGGTTGCAGGATTGGTGATGTTTCTTAGGTGAAGTCGATGCCGATCTCTGACAACTTCTACTCTTTTTTTCATATGCTGGGAGTTGTGTGCTATTTTTCACGATTTGTACTCTCTTAGAAGCTATTGTACCTTCTTAGACTACTTTTTAGGAAGGGTTCCATGTGTTTTTCAAAGACGGTTTATTTTATCAAGGTTGACAAATGATTTTTATAATTAAATAAGGTGATATATTGAATTTTGTTTACTTTCATGATTTTTCAGTTCTAATTGAGTGGTAGGATTCTCCTATCTAGAGTAGGTGCTTGTACAACCCGATGGTTTAATTTAGATCGTGACAATTTGATATCATAACTCAAGTTATCGGTTTCTCAATATAAAAGCAAATGTCGAATATAGTCCTAATGATTAGTGTGTTGACGTCCACATTTATCTTCAGAAAGTTATGAAACATTTAAGAAATTATTCCAAAAATGAAAAAGTCCTATACATCCCATCAAATCTTTAACTAACCCTCTTTTTAGTTTTTCTTTAGGATTTATGCAAATAGTGTGCTTGAATTTTTCACTGTGCATGATTGACTTTTTGTTTGAGCAATTGCTAGGAGCTATCTTGAATGCATATCGATTTTTATTTTAATAGTATTAATTACAAGAGGTATTAAATTAAATTATTTTGATCATTCTCAAGTGAGTAATTAAGGATTAATGGTTATATGCATTTTGATTTATAAGATAACTTTGTATTTTGATAAAGACATTTACCAAACTCACAAAGAACTAAAGCTAATCGTTAACTAGCTGTTACATTTGTGTATATGCAGAGACGAATCTAGGATTTTTCGAATATGAATGCACCAAGAAAAATATATTGAAGTGGAAATTGATCCTTTATCCTCAAGATCAAAAGCTCAACTTTTAACCATGTGGACCATTTTGACTTCTTGTTGTACGGGTGCCAGAATATAATATTATACAAATTTTAGAAAATATATATATAAAATATTTAATTTTACGAAGAGACCACGGGTGCCCGTGCCCTATTTTTTGGCTCTAAATTCGCCACTGTGTATATGTGTATGCACTAATGCAATATTAATTATTTTTATGATAATTTTCAAATATTTCTTAAGTCTGAATTTTAATTATTTAGATTTGATCACTTATTAAGTGTGTTAATTTTTTAAATTTTAATCTTACTCATTCAAAACTCTATGCACTAATGCAATATTCATCACTTTTATGATAATTTTAAAATATTTTTTTAAGTCTGAATTTTAATTACTTAGATTTGATTTGTTATTAAGTGTGTTTATTTTTTGAATTTGAATATTATTCATTGAAAATTCAATTATTAAGTGTGTCTATTTTATTTTTAAAAATCATTTTTATGTGTTTAAAAACATTTGAATAATTAAGATCTATGATAAAAAAAAAATTAATATCATGAAGAAGCAATTTATTCAAAGATTTTTGTAAAGAAAACATTTTATTATTATTCTAACCTTTTCATCACTAACCATCGTTGTCTTAAACATTGTTGACTACCCCAGTCACAACTACACCACCACAATCAATTCAAAGATTTTTGTAAAGACGACATTTTATTATTATTCTAACCTTTTCATCACTAACCATCGTTGCCTTAAACATTGTTGACTACCCCAGTCACAACTACACCACCACAATCAATTGTCCTCGTCACTAGTCATTATTTATATTATCATTATCAACTATTATCATCATCAATTATTATCAACAATCATTACTATTTATCATCAGCCATCATTAACTATCATTATCATTCACTATAATTATTAGTCACCACCATTAACCATCGTTATCATTCACCATAATTATAAACCATTACCATTACATTCATCGTTAATCATTATTATCAGTCACTATTGTCACTAGTTATAGATTGCATATACATGTAACCATCACCACAAGCCTGCCAACGCTATCATTAACCAACGCCCCGTGTCTGCACCCACCATCACCGTATTAAGTCATTGCCATCACCTATCATTTTTAAAATATATTTTACTGATATAATATTAGATTGATTAGTATTATATACACATTTTATATTTATTATTTTATAATCAAATAAATTAACTTTTAATTCATAGCATATATATATTATTAATATATATATATAACATTTTACGAAATTACTTATAATATTCAAAAAGCACAGTGAAACTATTATATATATTTAATGTTATTTTTTTAATCTAATAAAAATGATATATTTTCATATTTAAAATAACTTATAGTTTGATACTTATTATTTTATTCTCATTAACTGTATGATCACAAAAATATCATGATGGATTTATATTGCATATTGAATTAACAATTGCTATATAAATTAAAAAGGAGAAAGTGAATAATCACTATAATAAAAGATTCATTTAGCATTTAGCAATAATTAAATCAATATTTATTACGTACTAAATCAACAATCGCCATACAAATTATAAATAAGAGAATGAATAGTAAAACCATGGGTCCATCATCGATCTTGTATGAAAATTTGGATAAATTACGTATTTACAAAATTTAAGATAACATAATCTCTAAAAATTCCTGCCATTTAAATTAATTACAAAAATCTTCTTTTTCCTTTTCTCTCTTAACATCCGGATACATTATAACTTTGTTTGCGTACAATGTATCTGGTACAAATGTTATTGTTGATGCATAACCCCAATTACTTCACCTCTATTAGATACATTATAGCTTTGTTTATGTACAATATATCTGGTAGTCTGGTACATATATTATTGTTGATGCATAACCTCAATTATTTCAAATCTAAATTAGTATGAATCTGATTTATAGTTATGCATATGATAACTTATATATATATATATATATATATATATATATATCTGATACATAACTTATGTATCGTTTGCTATGTATCATCCACAAGTTTTGAAACCCCCAAAATTATTGTAATTTGAAAAAAAATCGAAATAAAATGTAATTAGCGCTTAAATTATTGGGATTTCTTTACTTTATACTTAAAATTTTACCTAACCAAAGAATCCAAATTAAAATAATATACTAGGTAATATAACATTTTCTAGGACCGGCATGATCCAAGAAATATTTTTAAGCCTCAAACCATTGACTAATTATGCCAAATGCATGCTTATCTTAATGGGAAAAGGCTCAAATATGCCATCGAACTTTCAGAAAAGGCTCATTTATGCCATCCGTTAAAAGTTTGGCTCATCTATGCCATTACCGTTTAAGAAAAGGCTCATTCATGCCATTATTTTTTAACGGTGGTTTTGCAAAACCATTTTTTACACGTGACCAATTATAATTCGGCCACGTCATTATTTTTTTAATAATAAAAAAATCAAAATTCTAAACAAACATTTTTTGCAAAACCATTTTTTACACGTAGCCAATTATAATTCGGCCACGTCATTATTTTTTTTATAATAAAAAATCAAAATTCTGAAAAAAATAATGACGTGGCCGAATTATAATTGGCCACGTGTAAAAAATGGTTTTGCAAAACCATCATTAAAAAATAATGGCATGAATGAGCCTTTTCTTAAACGGTAATGGCATAGATGAGCCAAACTTTTAACGGATGGCATAAATGAGCTTTTTCTGAAAGTTCAATGGCATATTTGAGCCTTTTCCCTATCTTAATTGATGTGAAAAGTTTAAGTTACTCCATCTCAAATTAATCGTCATGTTTCTCTTTTGCAACTATTCAATTTGACTCATTTTGAAGTTAAATTAGATTAGATATGCTCAACATTGTATATTTAAAATTTGGATATTAAAAAACTATACGATAAGTATTATAAATTGCAATTTTTCTCATGTTAATTTGATAAAAAAAATCTATTTAAAATGCTAGTAAAAAATCATATAGCACTCTGATTCTCAAGAAGCGAAACAAGACAACTAATATGGAACAAAGGGGTGTACCTTACCCACAATCCAAGTCTGACTTTTAAATTTATAAAGCAAAAATTCTCAACTACTACAATAGGTATTACCTTTGGCTTCTTCCCTATTTATTCAACAAAAACACACCACTAATCTAAACTACTATAGATACAAATTAAATTAAACACAAGGGTTGACTAAATCCATTGAGAACATATAAAAAAGTTAGATTGAGATGGAAATTATTGTGGCTACAAAATTTGGTTCATCATGTGCCAAATTATTTTTGTTAGTGTGTTTGTTGTTTGGTTGTGTTGTTGAAGTTTCAGTAGGAAGAATATATATAGTTGGTTGGCAAACTCCTCCTAATGGTGTTGTTACTTTTTCCAATTGGGCTAATCGACACACTTTTGTTGTTGGGGACATTCTAGGTGAGTATATATTATTTTTTTCCGATCCATTTTACTTGTCATGTTTTTCTTCAATATATTTTTTAAGAAAATATTGACTAAAAGGATAATTTGACTAAATTATTTGTACTTATTCATTAATTTTAGTTCAATTCTATTTTTTTAATCATATTAATTTCTTTCCATATGTATTAAGAGTACATGTTGCGAACGACAAATTTGACCAGGCTTCTTCTTTTGTTTTGATGGGATGAACTTGTATATGAATGTTTTCTTCATGATAATGATAATAATAGTAATAATTAATAATAGAAAAATGTGTTTGATGATTTTTTACAATGTTGAAAAAAGTGGGTAGGAATTTATAGAGATGTTTTGGTATTAACTTTGGAAGGTATATGACACTATAATTAATTTTCCAATTAAGCTTTATTTCATACAATTAAAATCAGATTATTGCAATTAATTGTATTTTCAAATTTTCTCATCACTTTCCTTTACAGCTCGATTTAATGAATCTCACACACAAGTAAATTATTTAAATATAATCACAAGTAATTTTTTTTAATAAATTTATAATAAACAATGAATAATCAGTTATAATGAATCAAATTACACTAATGATTAATTATGTTTGACACATATCACATACACAAGCAAAAAATTCTACTTAATAGTTTTTGTTTTTATTCTTAGTGGACATTTTATTAATTAATGGCTCAAATATGTCATCGAACTATTAGAAATGACTTATTTGTATCATTTGTTAAAAAATTTTGCTCATTTATGTCACCATCAATATAACACAGACTCATTTATGCCATTATTATTATAACGGGGTGATTTTGTAAAACCAACTTTGCCAAATCAGATTCATTAAAATTCTGACCCATTTATAAAATAACTCACCCACATTTTGTTGATTTCCTCAACTTAGACTGACTGAACCTCGCCCATTGAATTTGGACTGAATTCAGCAACAATCTGGGCGTAAGGCAACTGTGGTGGTGTGAGAGTGCAAATCCTCCTTTGTTACCCAATAAAATTGATAAAAAATAAATAATAAGGGAGTTCGATGGCACATTTTGAGCCAAATTTTATATTATTAATAATATTAGAACCTAAAGAGAATAAGTACTTGCTTTCTGTGATCTATTTTACTTGTCATGTTTTTCTTAACCCCCTGACACACACGTAGATCCGCCCCTATATGTGAGCCATTTCTTTAATAAGGGATATATCAACTCTAAATCATAAAGTCGAAGATATATTTATCCCTTTTCCCTTATATTAATTGTTAGACTTTGTGATTTTTTATTAGTAAAACTTATGTCATTTTTCAATATGTACACTTGTAAAATTTCAAATTGTATGCAGACTTCAATTTCAACAGTGGAGTACACACAGCAACTAGAGTAAACAAAAATGCATTTGATAGTTGCAATGCTGCAAATCCTATAGATAATGAAACAAATGGTCCAGCATTATTCACTCTTAATACTACTGGGGATTATTATTTCATTTGTACAATTCATTGCAACCAAGGCCAAAAATTAACGGTCAACGTCACGTTGACCGGATCCCCGTTCGGAAGCCCTATTCCTGGTTCATCTCAGTCAACACCCGGTGGTGCATCATCGTCTCCTTCTCCTCCGTCTCTCTTAGTGCCCATTGTGTTAGCACTAACACTTTTGTCTTAGTGTTTTATATCGGAAATTACTCTTTTGAGTGTTTGAAGTTAATTTTGTAAATAAACAGTTATGTGTCTGATTTGAAGTGCTGAACATGATAATAAGCGGTTGATGTGTTTGATGAAAAAATATTTGATAACTTACTTAGTTTTTAAGTATTTTGAATATTTATCAAACTTGTAAATACGTTAGATAGTGTTTATAAGCTGAGCTAAACACGTTTTTAGTATATTGTTTATTGAAATCGGGGGATGTTCATAACTTTAGTTTTGGCTCTTTTTATATCCACTATCGTCAGCCTCTCACACCTTATTTACTAAAATAAATTAATTTTAAAAGCTTGGCAAAACAAACTATTAACCTTTATTGGTAAAAAATAATGTTAATTCCGTATAAAAAAAAAGAACCAATAGAAAAATTACATAAAATCGTAGTACTCTCTAATTCAACAACTTCATTAAAGCAAATGACAAGAAAGTGAGTGGCACAGCTGCAAGAGCCAAAGATGGAGCTGAGGCACTTGGTGCTGGTCGTGAATTGACCGGTGAATCGCTCGATGGCACGGTGGGGCTGGATGGTGTAGACGCGGTGGAAGGCGTGGGGGCGGTCACGTCAGTACCGGTGACATTGATGGCTAATTTTTGACCCAATGAACAGTGTCTAGGGAATGTACACATATAGTAATGTTCACCAGAATTTGTGAGTCTAATTCTGGCTGGACCATTGCTAATTGTGTTTATTGGAGAAGTTGTGTTACATGAGTCAAAAGATGCCTTGCTAACCATTGCAACATTGTGTGTCCCATTCACAAAATTGAAAACTGCATTTAAAAAATAATAATTATAAATCGAGCAATCATAGATCATGACGAGTCAATTTCTACTATAATTGATAGCCTGATAAAAATCGTAAATGAAAAAATAATAGAGTTGAATTTTAGTGCTTACCAAGAGTATCTCCAACTTTGAATGATTTGTCATTAGCCCATCTTTGATAAGTATTTGGGCCACTAGTAGGAACACTCCAGCCCAAGTTATCTCCAACAATATAAGTTTGGCCTACACTAGTAGGTGCAGGTGCCGTTGCCGGAGCGACCGACACGGATGGGGCTGGAGCCATCACCGGGGTGGTGGTGGGTGGAGTGGCGGGGGATGGCTGAGGAGCGGGAGAGGCGGAGCCAGAGACGTTGATAGCCAATTTCTGGCCCAATGTACAATGGCTTGGAAATGTACAAAGATAGTAATGTGATCCAATAGAGGTCAATGTAATATTTGTTGGGCCATTAGTAGAAATTGAAATTGGGCTTGAAGTATTGCATGAATCAAAAGCTCCTTTTGACACTTCAGCCACACTATGTGATCCAGTTCTAAAGTTAAATACTGCATAAAAAAAAAAGTCCAAATTAAATTTATTACGTTAAAAAATCGTGAAAAGTATTGATTTTGATTTTTTAAAGCATATTTATTTTAAATTCACCGACTCTAAATCGTGAATTTGGCATGATTGTTAGGTGGTGAGTATGGACTAGTATTATCTAACTATATACATAAAAGTTGAATGGAATGTAGTGTGTCTAAAAAAATATATATAGCTGTCATAACTTTGTAAGTATTTGGCACTACATATGACAAAATATATACTACTATTAATTGAATAAAAACAATAAAAGTGGGAAGGGATCTAGGTGCTAATAAAAAAAGCAAAAGGTGGTATCACCCATTACCCATTAACAATATTTTAGAGTAAATAAACATAGGTAACGAAAAGCAACACAAAGTGGAAATTTTGGTTGAGTTTACATAAGATAAATACAAAATAAAACTTCTTAAGATAGGAGAATTTGTAATCTTGAATATAAATCAGGGTAGGATGACCAATTACAGCCAATGTATATAATTTAAACTCATTAAAAATTCATGTAAGATTGGTAACTTAAATAACATTCAATGAAATATAGTAACTAACATGATGTCACATACTAAAATTCACTAAATAGTACTTTGTCCATCCTAATTTATATGACTCGTTTATTTTTTAGTCAGTCCTAAAAAGAATGACATATTTTAATATTTAGTAATAAAATGATTTATAGCTACACAATTTAGAAGTGTTTTTTATTTCTCTAAACTCAGTGTCAAGTCAAACTACATCACATAAATTGAGACGAAGAAAGTAGTATACTAACCAAGAACGTCACCGATGACAAAGGTTTTCCCGACGGCCCAGGTAGAATAAGAGGCGGCGCCACCATTAGGAACGGTCCAAGCCAAAGTATCACCAACAACATGAGTTTGTTGTGCCATTGAAACATGTTGTAATAAAGAACATAAAATTGCACCAAAAACAACTAAAGTACTCAACTTTCTTGCCATTTTGCACTATATGTTCTTTAAGATCAAGTCACCCCTGTCTTTTTTTTTTTTGTTTGTGTGTGTTTTTCTCTCTTTGATAGAGTAGAAAAAGAGTTGAGTTGTGTTGATGTATTGTGGTGGCAAGAAGTTTCTATTTATAGAGGCACAATAAAGAGTTCTATTTTTCTTTTACCTTTTCCTTTTTTGGATTTGGTAAGGAGTGACTTGTTCAAACTTAGGATAGAATTGATTAAATGAAGAGAATAATAATATACTATAGTAAGTTAATTATTGTTGCTGCTGACAAATGTTTTAGTTTAGACCAGTGTTCTCGAAAACATTTTTTAGAGCGAGTCTTGAGGTGGGGCGTACCAAAAACGCTCCGGTGTGCAAATTGAAGACGTAGATCCATAGGGCGTAAGTCCTAGAACTTAGGGCGTAAGCTTCAAACGTAAAAACGTAAACCCTAGGCGTAAAGATGAAATCTCTGAGAGTTTTTTATTTTTTTTAGTTTTTGAACCCTTTTTACTTTAAATCATATTTTTTATTATTGGTGTAATGATATTTCTCAAATAGTACTTGTAATACTTTTTTTCTTCATTATCGGTTATTAATACATTTCTCAAATAAAAATCATAATATTTTTTTCTATATGTTACAGGTTATTTATTAAAATTTATTTGTAAAATAATTGAAAGTTTTACTTTTGCTTATTTTCTTAGTAATAAAACTATAAAATTGAATATACATGAGATTACGCCCATAGATCCATATATAAAACTTACGCCCCGTGTCTCTAAACTTACATCTCGCTCCATACTGCATAAAACGTCTCGCCTCACGCTCCAACCTTTTAAAACACTGGTTTAGACCAATATGTGTTAGGTGCAAGAGAATGGTTGTTAGCTAGTGAAGTTGCTGATATATAATAGAGCAACGTAACTTCATTAGCACTATATGCAGGTAACCCTCTATAACCTAAAACATTATCTTAAGTGACATTTAATTAATTTGGAGCCACCCATTCTCTCACACTTGTTATAACACAAATTAAAAAAATACTTATAAAAAAAAAATGTTTTCCACGAAAAACGATTTTCTAAAACATATTTTTTCGAAAAATAAGTGAGTCTCTTGCTTATTTTCTAGTGTTCGGTAAGTAAGTAGGAAAATATTATCTCAAGAGTATTTATATGTTATCTAGTAAAATGTTATGGAGGCAGATAGGGTGGAGAGTGGAGGTTCGGGAGTGGCAGGGGATGGGATGGTTGAGAGGTGAGGGTTGGGTGAGTGAAGAGGAGACAATTTGTTTTTCCTATTTCTATTAGGGAAGTCGTTATCCTCATTTTTAAGGAGCTTGTTTTACTAGAGAAATATTTTCCAAAACATTTTGATCAATCAAACATATAATAAAAATTAAAAAAACATTTTCTCAAAAAAATAAATGTTTTCGTCCATATCAAACACACCCTTAAAACGATACAGCTACTCCAACCTCCCCAAGTATGGTGCAATCTTTGAACTCAACAAACATGAAAACGTTAATCGAATATGTTACCTTCGTACTCTTTATATCTCAAATTATCTATCGTAATTTTCAAAATATGAATCAAAAAACTCTAACTAAAGGTGTTGATATCTAATTAGCCCACCGGCCATACCTTTTGAAGGCATGACATATGTGAATATGCTTGAGCTATTGTTTGAGTATTTGGTATATCTGAACATGCAAGTTTAACAAGCATTATTAGAATTTGGAAGTGTGCATTTTATTTCTTGTGGTACCTATTATCTTTCATCAGTACAAGTATAAAATAGTTCGGTTCATTAAAATTTAGATAAATAAAAAAAATATTTAATGATTTTATTTTTATTGAAATTTGACTTTAAAAATTTCATGATTTGTAACCCACTTTATTGATCATTAAATCAGACGCTTGATGTTGATGCATGTCTTTTTTATCTCTATCTCTCTCCATTTATGCATAGGACAAAAAAAAGACATGGTATATCCGAAGTTCACTCTTCTTGCTCTTACAACTAGTAAAATTTCACAACCTTAATTAGAATCGGAGATAAAATTGTTTACCACTTGAGCAATCTCTTTTTATCTATAAATGCTTCGATACGTTTATTAATCACCATAACAGTTTAATTAACACCCAAAAAAAATAAAATAGGAAAGATCCAAAAAAAAAAGAAAGAGTATAGTCAATAATTGGTGCAAAAAAGTCCAAAGGGGGTGGGTGAAGTTCTAGGGCGTAACGCGGCAGCCTAAAAAAGGCTAAAGTCACCTTCTCCAATGGTTCATTTATTTCTAGAACACACGCCCATTTCACATCTAATAGGTCAACTTCATGACCAAAAATAATTTAAATTACTCACCTATATGTTTCATGTTTGTAATCCTCTAATTGGTTAGTAATTGGTCAAAGTCAAATGTTAATAATGTGATTTGCAAGAAATTGAAATGGTAATCTGGTGTTTAACACTTCATAATTCAATACTCCATCTACTCCATATTAGTTGTCAAGTTTCGCTTCTCGACAGGCTAATTATGTAAACTTTGAATGGTATTATATATTTTGTCATCAAGTTGACATTAAGAAGATTGCAACTTATAGCACTTATTGTATAGGTTTTGAATATTTAGATTTTAAATGTAAACATATTTAGTTAATTTAATTCAATTTAGTTTTAAAAAATTGTCTAATTGTCCTAAAAAATAAAATATGACAACAATTAATTTAAAATGGAGGGAGTAAAAATTAAAAAATCAAACTGAAACGAACATGCTCGCTTAAGTGTAAGGTTACAATCTTACTAAACAAACGATATACGTATATATATATATATATATATATATAGTGAGAGAGGGGGTTGTATCAAAATGTTCTTTAATTTGGTAGTTTTAAACATGTCATGTTAAAAGTTGGAATTAAATTAAAAGAGTTGTCCAAAAAAAGAAAGAGAGATTTTTTTTAACTGATTAAAAAAGAAAGGAAAACAAATGATCAATTGAAACGAGATTTCAAAAATCAAATTTGAGTGAAGCTTGAATTGAAGTTTCAACTTGTGTCTGATCATAACTTTTAGAAAGCATATTTGCTTTTCTTAAGAAATAAAATTAAAAAAAAAATCCTAATCCCAATCAATTTCAAAATTCAAACTAGTATAACTCGGTTTACAATAGTATATTATTATCCTCATCATTTAATCAATTTAATCCTAAGTTTGAACAAGTCACCCTTACCCCATCCAAAAAAGGAAAAGGAAAAAGAAAAATAGAACTCTTTATTGTTCCTCTATAAATAGAAACTTCATTGCCACCACAATACATCAACTCAACTCTTTTTCTACTCTATCAAAGAGAGAAAAACACACACAAACAAAAAAAAAAAGACAGGGGTGACTTGATCTTAAAAGAACATATAGTGCAAAATGGCAAGAAAATTGAGTACTTTAGTTGTTTTTGGTGCAATTTTATTTGCATTATTACAACATGTTTCAATGGCACAACAAACTCATGTTGTTGGTGATACTTTGGCTTGGACCGTTCCTAATGGTGGCGCCGCCTCTTATTCCACCTGGGCCGCCGGGAAATCCTTTGCCGTCGGTGACATTCTTGGTTAGTATATGATTTTATACATATTACTTCTTTCATCTCAATTTATGTGTTGTATACAAAATTTAAGAAAAAAAAAACACTTTTGAAATTTGTCTAGTATATGTCACTGATGTTTGTGTAGCTAAAATGAGCATTTTAAAATTAAATTGTTACTAATTATAAAATATGTATAGTTCTTTCTCGGACGAACTAAAAAAAGTGAGTTATAAATTGAGATCAAAGAGTACCATTTAGTGAATTTTGATTTGTGATATCATGTTAGTTACTAGATTCACCAGATGTTATCTAAGTTACCATACTTACTTTGAATCTGTAATGAGTTTAATTTATATACATCGTCAATGTAAAAAATATTACCTTATTATTAGATCACTTTACCCTAATTCATGTTTAAGATTACAAATTCTTACATCGTTTTTTTGATAATATAAAAGAACGACCTAATAAATGATGGATTGNATTACTAGATATTAAAATATGTCATTCTTTTTAGGACTGACTAAAAAGAAAACGAGTCATATAAATTAGGATGGAGGAAGTACTATTTAGTGAATTTTAGTATGTGATATCATGTTAGTTACTATATTTCATTGAATGTTATTTAAGTTCCCAATCTTACATGAATTTTTAATGAGTTTAAATTATATACATCGTCTGTAATTGGTCATCCTACCCTGATTTATATTCAAGATTACAAATTCTCCTATCTTAAAGAAGTTTTATTTTGTATTTATCTTATGTAAACTCGACCAAAATTTCCACTTTGTGTTGCTTTTCGTTACCTATGTTTAGTTACTCTAAAATAGTGTTAATGGGTAATGGGTGATACCACCTTTTGCTTTTTTTATTAGCACCTAGATCCCTTCCCACTTTTATTGTTTTTATTCAATTAATAGTAGTATATATTTTCTCATATGTAGTGCCAAATACTTACAAAGTTATGACAGCTACATATATATTTTTAGACACACTACATTCCATTCACCTTTTATGTATATAGTTAGATAATACTAGTCCATACTCACCACCTAACAATCATGCCAAATTCACGATTTAGAGTCGGTAAATTTAGAATAAATATGTTTTAAAAAATCAAAATCAATACTTTTCACAATTTTTTAATGTAATAAATTTAATTTGAACTTTTTTTTTATGCAGTATTTAACTTTAGAACTGGATCACACAGTGTTGCTGAAGTGTCAAAAGGAGCTTTCGATTCATGCAATACTTCAAGCCCAATTTCAATTTCTACTAATGGCCCAACAAATATGACCTCTGTTGGATCACATTACTATCTTTGTACATTTCCAAGCCATTGTACATTAGGCCAGAAATTGGCTATTAACGTCTCCGGTTTCGCCTCTCCCGCTCCTCAGCCAGCCCCTGCCACTCCACCCACCACCACCCCGGTGATGGCTCCAGCCCCATCCGTGTCGGTCGCTCCGGCAACAGCACCTGCACCTACTAGTGTAGCCCAAACTTATATTGTTGGAGATAACTTGGGCTGGAGTGTTCCTACTAGTGGCCCAAATACTTATCAAAGATGGGCTAATGGCAAATCATTCAAAGTTGGAGATACTCTTGGTAAGTACTAAAATTCAACTCTATTATTTTTATTTACGGTTTTTATCAGGTTATCAATTATAGTAGAAATTGACTCGTTGTGGTCTATGATTGCTCGATTTATAATTATTACTTTTTAAATGCAGTTTTCAATTTTGTGAATGGGACACACAATGTTGCAATGGTTAGCGAGACATCTTTTGACTCATGTAACACAACTTCTCCAATAAACACAATTAGCAATGGTCCAGCCAGAATTAGACTCACAAATTCTGGTGAACATTACTATATGTGTACATTCCCTAGACACTGTTCATTGGGTCAAAAATTAGCCATCAATGTCACCGGTACTGACGTGACCGCCCCCACGCCTTCCACCGCGTCTACACCATCCAGCCCCACCGTGCCATCGAGCGATTCACCGGTCAATTCACCACCAGCACCAAGTGCCTCAGCTCCATCTTTGGCTCTTGCAGCTTTGCCACTCACTTTCTTGTCATTTGCCTTAGTTAGGTTGTTGAATTAGAGAGTACTACTATAGTGTTTGATTTTAAGACTAATGTACCAATAAAGTTGATTTTTTTTTTATTTTTTTTTTTGAATTCTAGCTAGATATTTTATTTTATTTTTGGCGTTGATTTTTGTTGTAATCATGACATTTCAAATTTTTCAATATTCTTCTTGCCTTATTAATTTGAAAATTTGTGACAAAACATCATTTTGTTTATTTAAGTGTATTTGTCATGCATGACAAGATTGACAACTTTCGTATGTCGCCGCAAATATTTAAAGATACAAAAGTTTGAAAAGAAATTGAAATTAACGATGAATAACTTTTGTTGATAAAAAAAATAAAAATTCTTATTCATAATCCCTTATAACTATGGATTACGAATTAATAAAAAATAATATTAGTTGTTGTATTAACTATTTAACGATAGATTAGTGTTTTTGCCATAAAGACTTGTTTTATTTTTTTTTTTGGGTTTCACATTCGGTGTCTTGTAACCAAATTGGAGTCTTATTAAATTTGGATTTTCGAGCTGGAAAGTCTGACCCAAGGGTGTAAAGCACTCACTAACAAGACGACTCAATACCCCGGAGAACTCAAACCTGAGACCTATGGATAAGAATGAAGGAGTATTTACCACTCTACCACAACTCTTGTTGGTAACTTATTCTTCTATTTTGTTGTTGTATGAAGAATCCTTTTCCATCAATCGAACTATTATGTATCTCGATTTGTCGTCCTTGAGTCTTTTTATTTTTAGTTTTCATCCATATTTATGTAATACTTTTTGCTAGAATCAAATTAACATTTGTTAAATCTTAGGTGGATTAATCAACTTTATATTTTAAAATTTAAATCTTAACGCAATTCTTTTCTTATTAATTAAAGGCATCATTTAATGTTGAGGTTTTAGTACCAACTATTCTTGATTAGCTCAATTATTTGTAGGTAGGTAAACAAATATTAAGTCAGTTTATTTAATTCTCAATGTCAGAGTTTGTTATATGTCTATTTCTTTTGTGTGTGGAATATTTTTTTTAAAAAAAACTTTTCTAAAAAAATAAAAATAAATCTACAATTATTCAAACATAATTTCTTTCTAGACTCACTGTTTAAATCTTTCAAAAATAAAATCCAGAAGGATAATCGATTCAAAAAAATCCTTCTTTTTAATTAATTAAGAATATATATGACACTTATTATTTGACGAGTTACTAATATTTCTTTTACTACAATATTGTTTAAAATTTCCTGTGTGAACTAGCTTTTTAAATATTTGAATTTTATTTTTTCAAATATAATTAAGAAATAAATTTGCATATAAAAACTAAAATCTAGATAATGTAACCCTTTTTATATCTTTTTTTCTTCTTCTTAGAAGTTGCAAAATCACATTTCAGAATTACTAAAGAGAGGAGCAAAGCCCCATGGAAGTACATGTTTTTTCGATCAAACTCGTCAATGAGATTTGCTTAATGTGATTTACTTCTTCTATATAATTTATGGGCTATTATATTGAAGCAAAGTTTATCCTTACGTACCTAGATAATAGCAATTGTGTGTTCCCTGATCATTAAAAAAAATATCATGAGGAGACAAACAATTAACAAGTAATCCCAAATCTTGAAGATATTAATTTTCATTAGACTAATTAAGGTATGAAAAGGTCTTTTGTTGGGTAGTTAAATAAAATTAAATTACCTAACACGTCAAAGAGAGGGATAATATAATAGATTAATTAGTCTTAATTATTAATCAGGAAAAAATCATGTCATCAGGTCAAGGTCAATGATCATAATCTTGTGATTATGGTTGGTGTGGTCAAGATACTTGTTCCAATTAAAGAATAGACCAATTCCTTAATTCTAATCTTATATTCACTAATTTTATTGTAATTAAAAAAAAAAACATTATCTAGCTTTTGAGTTTAGAACATTATATCTACTTTAAGGAAGAGAGTTGTTTTGACAAGGTATTATAATTCGATAAGTGGCTATGTCAAGAGTATAGTGTGTATGCAGACATTTCCCTTATCTTAGAAAATAGAAAAGTTATTTTTGATACTCTCTCAACTCAAGTAAAACATTAGATGAAAATAATAAATAAAAAAACTAAAAATAGAAGGTGAATCACACATCACATATACACTTTTTATATGGTATATACACAGTACCTATTATATATATTTTTATCAGTAGACTTTTCATATACACTTCATATTCACTTTTCAAATAATATATATATTCCCATATATAAGCTAGGTTGTTAAAAAATTTGACAGTGATACCATATCATTTTCCCATATATAATATATCAGAAATACACAAATATACACGAAAGTGCCTTAGATCACAAATTATTTCAAAAACCTTTTCATTTTTTTCATTTTTTTTGTGTCGAGTCAAATAGTGTTACATAAATCGAGACGAATGAAGTATATTAATAAGAGAAAAGTATTCATCTAATTGGCCAACTACGCATAGGGTGCCAATTTCTATCTAACTATAGAGCTCATGCTATTCCTTAATTAGTAAGTAGATATTGGCCATACCTAATAATTAAATCAATGTCAATCAAGTAATCAACTTTCAATATGAGTCATTAGTATTAATTGGCATCTAATTTCAATATTCCTAAGGATTAGGAGTTTCCTAAACTTTCCACTTTGTTATATGTCTCATTTAATATATTCTTGATTATACATAAAATTTTAATTCCTTTTAGGATTAAATGGAACATTAATTGTTCGGCATACTGACAATCGAAATTGTATAATTTTGACAAACTCAACAAACAGAATATTATATCATATGACACTTACTGATTTTCTTAAAAAGAACTTATGCAAAGAAAAGAATAAGAAATTTACTAATTCTTTCTACTTTTAGTAAGAAGAAGATTTCGTTTTCAGTGTGTCAAATGAGACTAAGCCTTTGAAAATTTATAGGTGACGCTTGGAAAGAAAGGTAATTTTCTATTGAAGGGAGGTGACTTTTTATTCGAAAATTAATACTACGAACTAAATCATTTTTGTCAAAGCTGAAGTCGAGTGAGCGACGATGACGATGGCGCGAGGGGAGTCCCTCTTCTCAGCCCTTTAATAGTTAGAAGAAATATTTCTATTTAAACGCACAAAAAATCTCCTCTTCACCCAATGAACTTTATTTTAACGTCCAACTTATTTATCTCCATTTCTCAATTAACATTACACCTTATTTTTAAGACTTAACCTTTAAAGAAACTCAATAACTTACGTCATTTCTTGATCATAAATCAAACATTTATTGAAAGACAACTTAATTTTTCTTGTTTTTGTAGTGTAACTTCTTTATTTTTATCATTTTATGATACGATAACAATATTTTTATTGTTTTGTATGTCTTGGGAGCACATACACATGAAAATAATTTTTTTATTATTGCAAAGATCGAACAAAGCGACATGTGCCTAAATATACATCATGTACACGTTTTTATCATTAATTCAAAGCTCTGAAAACGTGATTAACATGTTAATCTTTAAATATCAACAATTTCTAATGAATGAAAAACGTCATTATTCCATAGGCCAATTAATGCATTATGGGAGATAATGACCTAATTAGAAGTAAATAGCGAATTCCATTTACATACTATGTCTCTCCAAATTTAGGTGATCCTTTTTTTAAAAAAAAATTAATTTCTTTTTTAATATATTTATATGATTAGTAGTAAAAAAATTGATTTTAAAATACGAATTTCATCTTTGATGAGATAATTTTAACTAAAGATTTTTAATGGTTTATTTTAAACTATAAAATTTTAAATTTATCCTTTTTCACTTGAACTTAGTGTCCAATTAAACACCCTTACATAAATTACGTTGGAGGAAGTAATCTCCATCTCAAATTATTTACCATGATTCTCTTTTACACCTCCTTTAAGAAACACAGAAAAAATACTCTGTCTAAATTATGTGGCATACTTTACTTTTCAACCATCCCAAAAACAATATTTCATTTCTATAAATAGAAATAACTTGATTTTATTTTTTTATCCTTAATAAAATAATCTATAGACACACAAATAAACGTTAGTGTTTTAAATTATAAATTTCAAAATAATTATTTTTATATCAAGTCAAATAGTACTCTATAAATTGTGTAACGAATGAAGTAACCGATTTTTTCTTAAACTTTAAAATAATAAATTATTTAAATAATAATTTTTAAAAATCACGACAGATAATTCGAATAGATCATGACAAGAGTACACCTTGGGGAGTCATATTCCTATCACTTTATCACCTTACCGCATATGTTTCGTCAATTCCATTTGAGCTTTTCATGTCAGGGTATGTTCTATGATCCTTTTACTAAAAATGGTATTTTTTATGTCCAATATCTATATTGGAGCCTGATTAAATTCAATTTACATCGAAAAATCCTCACATTGAAAAGTAAAGTACTTCCTAACAAAGACAATTCCATATCTAGGAAGACTCGAACCCGAAACCTCTTAAATTTAATATATATTTTTTCAAATAATATTTGAAATATAAAAATAAATAAGAATAACAATCACACTGAAACCGAGAAAAACAAGTTCCATAATGACATTTTTCACTAATTATCTCATCCCACCTTTCATAGCTCCAATCTCCAGTTCTCCACCATCTCCATCTCTATCGTCACTTTCATAGTGTTTGAATAGATTATATATAAACGATTTGAAATAATAATTTCTACTTAAATTTTAATCAATACCAAAAAATAATTAAGAAAACACTTCTTTTTCAGGAAATTCTTTATAGCAAACACACCCTATTTTCAACTTAAGCTTGTTTGGATTAGCTTTTAGCTTTTGAGTTATAAGTTAAAAGTCATAAGTTTAAAATCTTAACTTATGACTTTGTAAACTGACCGCTTATAATCACTTTTTAATTTACTCACACACTCCAAAAGTGTTTAAATTTACACGAATACTCCAAAAAAACACTTAAAATAAGTCAATCCAAACAGACAACCGATATTAGCCAAGTCTCCACTTCAATAATGTAATCCAAAACCAAAAAAAAAAGATGCAATCCAACATCATTTCTGCATTGCAGGGGGGTGAATTACTATATATATATATCTACAATAAGTGAAAAACTTTATGTCTTGTTTCTCCACATAAAGTTAAAGTACATACATTTAAGGTAATCAAGAAGCTAATTATTTAACCAAATGGTCAAACTTACCACTTCTTTTCACCAAAAAGGCAAAGATTCTTGGATTTATTTGCCAGTTTTGATGTACAAACTTAACCACTTTTTTCATATTTCAGCAGCAGAAGCTTTTTTTTTCTCTCAATCAAAAAGCTTCAATTTCTCTGTTTAGCAAAAAGGACTTTTAGGAATATAGACAGCATTAAATGTTTAACAATCATCACAATCTAGGACCTCTTTACTTGAAAGAGACACAACATTCAGGTAGCTTCACATGATAGACTTTGTAAATCATTGATTAGAAGATAATTTAATCAAGATGCCAAAAAGTGAATAGCAATTTGATTTGTTTGGAAGCAGCTTCAGTATTAACATATCCCCAAAACTTTACATGATATTAAATAGGCGTTAGCGTAACTCAAACCCCGAAAACTAGCTCATAAAGTGAGACATGTTCAAAGTTATATATAAGAAGACATATCTTAGACTAGATAAGGAAATTTTTTTTTTTTATAACCAAGAAATCCCTGAGGGCTAGCGTCTACCATTCTCCACTTAAATTTAAGGCTTTTTGTCTGTGGCAGCATCAAACTCGTAATGTGCAAATAACCTTTGAGCATCACTCTTACTAAAGCCCTAGGGGCGTAAGACTACGCAAGAATTTACTATCAAGTTTCTACTTCAATAGGACAATCCAGCATGAATTTCTTAAAAATAAAGGGCAAATAGTTATCAACAATCTGAGCAACTTCTTCTTCATAATCACAGTGTTTAGGCCAGTTTCGCACACCTCAACTAATTCGAAGAGTTACTACTACTAGCCACTAACTCAAGTACTGGATAACTTTGTACACTAAATGCTTGGACAGGCAATTTGAGAAATAACTTACCTGTTCTTTCCTTTTTTCTATCAGTAAAATACAATTTGGGAAACATTTTTACCTTTCTTTCTTCACAGAAATCAAGAGGCTAAAACTTTGATCAGCACCAAGGCTCTTCAGGACAAACTAAGCCCCAACATTCTTGGATGTATTTGGCAGTTCCTATGGAACAAAGTTTCCACCTTTATCATATACAGCAGCAGAGGCCTTTTCTGTAAGCAGTGCATATCCAAGGAAATAGCTACCAAAAACTTAGTTTTCCTGTTCAACAAAAATGCTTTCTAGAAAACAAGCAGCAACATCATTGATGGTAATTATCACAATTCACAAGATATGCACTTATTATCTATGTTGGTCGGACTCTTCAAAAATGTTGATGGATATGTGTCGGAACCTCCAAAAGCAACAAGTGCAATAACATTTTTGAAGAGTCGGAGCATCTTAACTTATTATAGGACCTTTTGACTTGAAATAAGACAGGGCATTCATCTAGCTTCATATAAAGATTTACAAATCATCATGAGCTTTAGTTCATCCAAGAAGATGCTTATAAGGCATCTAATCATGATCAACAAATAATTCAACTCACAGAAGCCGAATTCTTCAAACTGCATAGCATTTTGGATAGGAAGTTTGATAAATAAGGAACAGGATATCCAAAAATTAGTTAACAGTTCATAACCTATGGTGTGTTCACTATGGTGCATTTTAGACAATACACAGCATGATATGTTTTTTTAATTACTTGGCAAAAACAGCCCCTTAAAAGAAATGTTTCCCCGACTCTCTTATTCTATTATACTAGTCAAGCTTACACTCTCCACAAATTTTGTATATTTTTCACAGTAACATTACTCCAAGCCTGTGAACAGGTTACAGGGGAAAACATTCAAGGTTAGTCAAAGATGTTCAAAAACAATCTGAATCGAGCTAACCTTTAACAAATCATATAAAACTAATATTAATATCACCTTTCAACTGTGGCAATCAGCCAATTCCAATTAGATTTAAGAATCAGAAATTGCATTACCAGTTTGTCAATAGAAAACACATACTTCTGCATTATATTACTGTCAATATAACTTGAAGTGTAGTTGGAAATCATGTAATACGAAATGGATATGATTCCATTTTTGTATGACTAGAAGTGATTAATTGATGAAATGAAAAACTTGCCTGGCATCAAGCGCTCCCCAGCACTGGATATATATCAAGTGCAGGCAAAGTTTTGGCAATGCAGTCCAGATCTCTTTCCACATGTGCAATGCGAATACAAGGCAAAATGAAGCACAAAAGATCAATTCTTAGAACATATAGGCACCACCTTACCCAAAATATAATGTCTAGTCTGTACGTGGAACAGATTAGGGAATGAAATTGATCAACAAACGTGAGGCCAAAATTAAGTGCACATTCAAGCGCACACGTTCACAGATACGTATGACTACTATGGAGATAGTATTAGGCAGCCTTTCTAGAATAAAACAAGTGACTCCTCAGTCATAATTAACATACCATGATAGTTAACACTTACAATTTCCAGGGAACAGAGGAGTTATTCAAAAGGGAAATGTGACAGCTGCTTCAATATGAACAGACTTGATGAAAAAGTAGCAGGTTCGCAAACTACTTCAACGAGCATTTAGGTTATGAAAACAGCAGGAGGGCCTTTGGCACTTTTTTCTTGTCCCACGAAGATAGTTTCTGATACACATCATCATCCACCAACCTACTGTTTTGACAATTTCGGATCCTGGTCCATTCTGATTCACTCACTATGATACTTCCGTAAAAAAGAAGTTTTGACATAAAGAGAATAAATAAGAAAAATTTGCATAACAGTAAAGTGGCCAATAAGTTCAAAGCATGATAGCCAAGTCAATATAATGGTGGATAAACAAACCCACATTTTTTACGCCTAACCTTAGACCAGGCAATCCAAGGTCTTAGCATAAACTGTTTCATTCTATCACCAAGCTTCATTAATATACTCAACCAACTGAGCAAATGTTTGAAGCTTATAGGGCAGTCAGTGTACCAACATACCACATTTGAGAATATTGTATATTGAGCCATTCATCCCAGCTAATTGCTGTCAAGTTAAATTGCTGCACTTTTTGTTAGTTTTAAATTCCTCTTTTACACATTTTTATGTGCTATTTCAACAAAGAAAAAGATCATATTTAAGCAATAAGTGGAAGATAAAATGCAAAGGAGGCATCCTAAAATTCTCTTTCCTCAAAATTTTATCATACAACAAAATGGACCTGTCTACACACTACAAACCTGGCCTTTTCATTTGACCAGGAAAACGGTTCAAAGTTTGCTCATCTTGCCACAAAAATTGTCCAAGTTCCATATTGTTATGGATTGGCATCTTACGTTTCCTAAGTAGTGTTGCTGCATTCTGATCTTCACCCTCTAAATTCGCCCGACCTGTTTGCAACCCGGAGGGACTATTGGCAGACTCCACCAAAAAGAAAGGATACTCTTTGTCTTTGCTGGTAGACACAGCCTCAACGTCATATCTTTCCTGAAAACCATCACTTGGCCTAACAGGCATCTTATGCTTCCTAAATAGTGTTTCCGTATTGTGACCATACCCCTCCAAATTTCCATGAGCTCTGTGCAACCGTGATGGCAACCCTGATGGACTATTGGCAGACTCCGCAGGAAAGAAAGTAAACTCTTTCCCTTTACTGGTCGACATAAGCTTGAACTGGTCTCCTTCATGAGAATTGCCACTTGACCTAAAATCACCAATGCAACTAGTTTGACCCTGTTGCAACTGCAAGTCAGAGTTTGCAGAGAGTCCCAACCTTAAGGACAAATCACAATCCAATTCAGGCACCCTCCTTGTCTTGTCCCTAAAATCTGCTTGACATGATTTTTCTTGAAGATCATCTCTCCTGCTAGGAAACAAGCTCGGGAAGCAGCTGATTTTAGCAGGCTCAACAATGGATGGATATATAGGTTTGCCAACAATTACATTATGCTGAGGTTCTCGGAGGACCAGCGTAGAAACTTCAGGCCGAAGATCATTACCATAGAACAGGGGATATACTGAACCCACATCCAATGAACTACTACTTTCCGGAATAATAATGGCTTTTGCACTTGAGGAAGCACCTAGATTGTTGATGCACGGCATTACAGGCCTGTCAAATTCTGAAGCTAATCTGGATGTATTGACATTTGAAGGTCTCAAGAACAGTGGTTGGTTTCCAGAGCGAATAGGTAACGATGAGTTAGAGTTCAGCTCATTGGCACTTCTACTAAAAACTTTAGGAGGTACACAATGAGGTTCCTCAGTTCTTGGGCTGAGGTAACTCCTTGGATTACTGTTCCGCTGGCTCCTAGACGCTCTCTCCGGTATACATCCCAGATTAAGAGCAGCTGAGGACCAAAGGTTCATGTTAAACAAGACATAATCAGTTTGAAATCTATTTGCAACATGACATAGCTCTTGCTGAGTAATTGAACTAAAACAAATGGAACAGTATAAATGAGCAGCGAGGTAAAAGAAAGTTGTGAACTTTAGTACCTTCAACACAAGGAGGCAAGAGTTGTCCAGTCTCTGTCTCATCTCTCCTAATGATGGTATCAATGGCATCATTTACCCTATCCCAAAGTGTTTCAGGATCCATATATTCAGCCTAATTGACAGAAGGGACCAAAAAAACAAAATCTTGAAATTATTTTCTTCCATATAATCCAAATTCAACATACCCCAAGGTAAAGAAAAAACAAAATACCTCAGAATTAGCTTTGGAGTACATAATTTCCTCAGCTTTCAAGACCACAACAGGAAGCTTCTGTTGCCATTCTCTGTTCTTTTTTGTAACAACACTATGCCTTTCTCTTACAACCCTGATCAAACAGATGGTGAGCACTTTATAGATAACAAAAATCAAGAAAACCCAAAGTACACAATTTGCCCCAAAAGTACCTGAAAATTTGTTGTATGATAGAACCTCTCATGGGTTGGTGCCTATCACTGTGCCAAGCTCTTCTAACACACTCATAAGGTCTGGGTCCTGGTCTAGGCATCTTCTTTCCTCTTACCCACAAATAAAAATATCAACTTGAACACTGTACTTTGAGCAAAATGCAAGATTGGTTAGACAGAGTGACAGAAATAGCAAGAAAGATTGAAACTTCAAAGAGAAAAAGCAATTCTTTTTTTCTCTACATGGGTGTTTTGGGGGTATGAAGTGAAAATCAAGAATTAGCTCTCTCTTAGCTTTAGGTATTTGTTTAGGCTTCTCTCAACTTCTCCAACACTCCCCCTACCCCCCTTCAAGTTTTCTTAACTTTTTTTGGGGGAGAAAAGGGGGGAGAGATGCTTGTTTTTGTATTTTCCTTTTTTTGTTTGGGTTTGGATGCAATAATACACTCCGTTGCAATATGTTTAAGATCACGAGATTAAAATATATTTCTAATATAAAATAATAATTTATTTTTAAAAATTTCGTATCAAATCAAAATCAGATAAAAATTATAATGAAGGGAGTATGTAGGTTTCCTTTAGTCCCTACTAGAGAGCATACAAGTACTAGTATAAATGTCATATTTAAATTCTTTAGACCATCTCCATTTTACTCTCCATTCTCTATTTTACTAAATATAGAGAATGGACACTCCAACTCATCTCCATATTACTCTCTATTCTTCATATTTAGAGAGGTGAATAGTAGTTCTCCAAATTTGAAGAACTACTATTCACTCTCTATTTCACTTTTTGAATATTTTATTATTATTTCTATTACTTTCTAATTAACATATTACTTTACATATAATGTCATTAATTAAATATCTAATATTCATAATTCTTTTAAAATGTAATATATTATTTAAAAATATATATTATTTAATATATACTACTTTCATCCCGAATTAATAGTATTTTAATTTTTTCTAATTTTCGTCAATAATATAATTTGAATTTATTATTAATTTTCACTATAAAGAATACATAAAATTAAAATGATAAGATGAAAATTTTAATTTAAAAATACAATACATAATATGATAATTTAAATACAAGATAAAAATACAATACATAACATAATAATTTAAATACAAGATAAAATACAATACAATACATAACATAATAATTAATTCGCGATGAAACAAGAATCATGCCGAAAAGATGTTGAAGGTGGATTCGGAGTTTTGCAATCACGTTTTCCAATTATTATAGGACCGCCATGTTTTTGGAGAAAGGAAGTGCTACATGATGTAATGACTACATGTATTAAATTGCACAACATGATAATTGAGAATGAACGTGATTTTAATGCACCAATTCAAGATGCCGAGGCTCCAACTCCAACAACAGAAATGGTGGTAGATGAAAATCTCTGATTTGAACAAGTTTTAGCTAGACATAAAAAAATTAAGGACAAAAATGCTCATTTTGAACTCCGTAATGCATTAATAGAGCATTTATGAGAGCAATGTAATAATTTCAAAAACTGAGTGCTTATGTAATATTTATGTAATTGTATTTCACTTTTATTTGAATTTGTCCATTAATTTGTACATTATATAATATTTTCTTGCAATTTATGTTATTTAAAAATTTAGAATAAAATATAACTTATATTAAATAAAAAAATGAAAAATAAATTTGTATATCACATGAAAGTTATACAAATAGTTATTGGGAAAAAGAAATAAAGTATTTATATTATGAAATAAGAAAATAAGAATGAAATATAAATAATAATATAATAATGAGGAGAGAGAAAAAGATTATTTTTTAGATAGTAAAATAGAGAATTGGGTTGGGGTTGATTGTCTGAAAAAATAGAGAACTTTATATTTGGAGAGTAAAATAGAGTATAGGGTTGGAGATGCCCTTAACTGTAAAGGTTCTTTTTATTGGTGTATAAGTTATAACAATATAAATAAATAAATATATATTTTTTGAAAACTCATAAAGTGAATAATAGAATTAATAATGAAGTTATTTTTATAATAGATTTTGAATTTGTTGGAGATATATATAATATGTGTTTGATTTTATACTAGATAATAAGTTGTGAGACATTTTTATTTTCAATTTAAGTCTTAGACTTTTTGGAGTACTTGGGGAGAAAAAGGCTTGGATTTTTTTTTTTTTGGGGGGGGGGGNATTTTGATATTTTATTATGAAATTAATAATCGTGCAATTATTAACTCACCATGGAAGGTAGAAAAAAATAATATCACGATTATGATATAGTTAATTCTGAGTTGTTAATTTTAGAATTAAAAAAATTGATTAAATACAAGATAAATATTTTCATTTTTCATCAAGAATTATCATTACTATATCCCACAAATCGAATAATCCTTAATAACTTGGATCAACAAAGTGTTTGGATATAAAAATGTGATATTTGAAGAGGGGGATAGTACGTGAAAAAAAAAGTTAGAAATCTAGATGGATGTTTATTCATGCTCTGTTGTGAAATTTGAAATAAGTAATTTCTTTTTTCAAAATAAATGACATTTGAAAATTGTTTTAAATACTTTATAACATATTATTCAAAATAATTATTTTAAATGGACGTGAGTTGAATGGGACGCTAATACTATTTAAGAAAAAAGTAATGACTTTATTATTAGCTATGGAGAGAATGAAATGTCATGGCGTGTCACTTCGAAATTGCGCAAAAAGAGCCCCACAAACCTCTCTCCAAAATGCAAAAACCCCCCACCCTCACAACTGTCTCTACAAAATGGCTCATCTTTGCTTGCAATTTTGGGACCACCATAGGAAACTAACTTAATGGGATTTTCCCCCAACTTTCCTACTCCTCTATCTTTTTCTTTCTTTTCGGTGTTCGATATTTATATTAAGATTTTAGATTGTATTTTTCTTGAGTCGAGGTTTATTAAAAATGATCTATGTATCTCTAAGATAATGATAAGATTTACATACACTATGTCTTTTTCAGATCATAATTTGTGAATTGTGAAATTATATGAAATATGTTATTGCTTTATATTAGACTCATTAAAGAAAAACCGCTTCCTTCCTTGTTTTTTTATATTGAAGTGTTGAGTAATTCCAATTCGCTCGGCGTTAGATTCATCGAGTTGATATTTTACATTGAGGTCTCGATTAATCTAGCTCTACCAAATTTTTTTTATACTCAATACCTCTACTGAGAAATGAAGGAATCATATATGTCCTACTATGACCCTTTATGGTTCCTACTCCTCATGTTTTCCTGGTTTCTGATTCAGCTTTCGATATTCACATTAAGCACTTCTGATTAATCTGAATTCGCGAATATGAGGTTTATTAAAGGAAAAACGTTCCAACAAGGGTTGTGGTGGAGTGGTAAATACTCCTTCATTCTTAACTAAGAGGTTTCGGATTTGAGTCCCATTGGGTACAAAGTCGCCTTTGTTAGGAAGCGCTTTAAGGAAAAATGCTTCCTACCTGAATTTCTTACATTGAAGTTTCGACTAATTCAAATTCGTTTCACACAAGGCTCAATAAGAGGAAGAGTTCACTACCAATAAAAACTTAAACGTGGGAAACAAAAAAAGAAAAAATGTTCTCTACATTGATGTCTTGACTAATTCTAATTAAAGAAAAACGCTTCCTACCTAAATTTCTTACATTGAAGTTTCGACTAATTCAAATTTGCTCCACATAAGACTCTTATAAAAGGAAAAGTTCACTGTCAATAAAAACTTAAACTCGAAATCTCTAATAAAAAATGAAGAAATCTTATTTGTCCTACCACGATCCGGTTCCTATTCCTCTCATTCCTCATGTTATTGCACTTTTGTTGTGGGGTTTTAGAAAGAAAAATAATAATAATAATAATAATAAGGTAGCTATCAACAGAGTTTAACAGATTCAATTTGGGTAGACAACTTATTTAAGGACAATGTGTCGTGTTCTTCCATCTTTTGCAAGGATGGGGTTTCTTGGTTTTGATAATTAATATTTTTTAAAATTTATTTTTGTTTAAATAAAGTATATATTTGTGGCCAACCCTTTTTGTGGAAATGACTAGCTGTTTGTGTTCATAAATTTTAAGTGACAAATAATATTATCTTTTACATCAACATAATCCCCATAGGACCCCAACACTAGTGTTGTGTAAAAGCTTATTTGTACCAAATATTAATAACATACACCAATAGATGCATTATGATAATTAAGTAAAAGAAATAGACGTTTGGTCATAGATTTCAAATATTTTTTATTTTATTTAAAATTTATGGAGTTGGAATTGGAGTTGAACATAGAATTTTATTTCGTCATACTTATTGTAGGGATTACTTAGAATAACGTACATGCTTAAATACATCTTCAAAACTGAAAAGGGAGTTGAAAACATTGTAGACATTGAAAATTTGTGGGACTCTGCAACACGTGCATCAATTTTAGTTGGCGCTCTACAAGATATATTCGATTCTCGTTAGGATTCTGGGCAGCGGCGGACCCACATGGAGTCCGTCGGGTGCTCGAGCACCCATTAACCTCGTCTCGAAATATATATATATATATATATATATATATATATATATATAAATTAAGAGGTATTTATATAAAATTAACATAGAGCACCCAATGAATAAATGATTTGATTTGGCCCATTGGCTCTTTGGTGGGTGCTTAAGGCTCTTTTAGTGTTATTGAGCTTGAGTTTGAATCTCATTGTTAACATGTATTTTTTATATTTTTGACTCCGCCACTTTCAGAGCACCCACAACCTTAAAATCCTAGATCCGCCACTGATTATGGAGGACTACTCTACCCTAAACCCTAGTTCATGCTTTATATAAAAGGTAATATATTCCTTTGAAGAGGCATTTCAAATATTCCTCAAATTCATGGAACATTCTTAAAGACATCAAGATGATAGTCTCCTATGTTTGAGAAATACGCTACTAACAGCCGTCGAATCACAAAAATTCAGAGAGAAAAATCAAGGGGATCAGGAACAGAATTGTCCCCACACTATCTATCAATAAAATATTCTTGTTTCTTCATATTTTATTTGTGATTGCAATTTATTTTCTACCACTTTAAAATCTATTGCATGCAAACAAACATGTTATAAGTTATTTTCCAAATTTAAAATACAACTTCAAACTGAATTTTGAAATTTTCAAAACACTAATTTTCAAATAAAACAAAAAGTTATTTCCAAAAAAAAAAGAATTTTTTTATGTATAAAAAGATCTAAAGATATAATAATAATAAGGTCTTTATCATTTCTATGCAAAGGATAATTTCACAATAACTACTCTTTAGGTGGACCCAAAAAATTGAGGGGAAAGAATTACTTTATAAATACATTGTCATTTTCATAGAAAAATTTAAAAAAGTAAATAGACACCCTTGTAATGTTGCAATCAAAGTCTCAAAGGGGAAAAAAGGGGCATGTTGTATTTCTAATGAAAATTTTCTAATGAAACATGGTCCACCTTTTTTTTTTATTTCTGATGAAAAATATAATTTCTATTTTGATCATGTGTCAAGATCAATTAGAATGATTCAAATTTATTATGGATTACCTAATTTACTATTTAAGGTAAAGTTTAGATGTTATGAAAATGCACTAGAATTGATAAAAATCTCATTCTGTTTATAGCAAAATTACTGAGATTCATAAGTTGATGGGATTCTAATTTTAAAAAATTTATTATTATTTTTTGGTTAAGTGTGTCACATGGTGGAACCATAGAGGATCCACTTGAGATTTGGACATATTATAAGAAAATAACAAATAGCAATTTGGGTCCCTCTTGTATGACTAAAAATACAATTTGATCCTTCATGTATTGTTTTGTTTGATATATTCACATGGTAATTTGATGGTTTGGAGGGTAGTTAAGAGACAACTCTTTGTCTTTAAGTTTAGAGACTAAAATTGAAGATCAAGTTTGCAATTCACTTGAAGAGTAAAATATTAAAGAAATTGGACTTTAGTGTAATTTTACTAAATCATTTTTCTAACCCTTCAAATATATCAATCTAGGTTGAGTATTTTCTAAGCTTTTTATATTGGCCCAACCCGCTAGTGATATTGTCCGTTTTGGATCTAGACCCGCACGACTTTAAAACGTATCACTAGTTGGTAAGACTTGATTGCTTATATACCCAACATTTCTCATGAGTTTGCCGATGTGGGACTTCTTATCTTAAGTTGGGGTGTCACTGTAGTCATTTAAAATTTATTAAATATAAATTTATAAAATGATTTGGATTATATTAAATTTATGAATATATTAGTCCAAATAAATATTATTAATTAATATAATTGAGTAAATTATTTAAATCTAATAAATATAGATTTAATTAAAGCTCGCTCCATAAAGCTCATATGTCATGTCACTTAAATCTGATTGGCCGAATGGAGTTCTCTTCTAATCACAACTCCTCTATTTTAATACTATAAATAGGGGTCCTCATAATTCAGAAAAGAGAACGAAGAATTCTAAACAAAAAGCTAGAGAAAGCTCGTGGATCAAAAGCCACAAATTGCTCTACAAGCTATAAGTTTAAGAATTCAAGAACGCAATTGTTCAAGAATTCAAGTGTTCAAGTTTAAGAATTGAAGATTTGAAGAAGTCAAGATCAAGATAAAGTACAAGTTCAAGAACGATCAAGATTAAGACCGCCGGATTCAAGATCAAGCTCGAAGCCCTTGGATTCAACTAGAAGTCAAGACCAAAATAAAGTTCAAGTTCAAGAACGATCAAGATCAAGACCACCGGATTCAAGATCAAGCTCGAAGCGCTTGGATTCAACTAGAAGTCAAGATCAAGATTCAAGTTCAAGAACGATCAAGATCAAGACCGCTGAATTCAAGATCAAGCTCGAAGCCCTTGGATTCAACTAGAAGTCAAGATCAAGAACGATCAAGATCAAGACCGCCGGATTCAAGATCAAGTTTGAAGCCCTTGGATTCAACTAGAAGTCAAGATCAAGATAAAGTTCAAGATCAAAATAAAGATCAAGATCAAGTTCAAGAAAGATTAAGTTCAAGATCAAGATAAAGTTAAAGTCCAAGTTCATCAAAGATTCAAGAACAAGCTCCAAAGGCCCTTGAATCCAAGATGAAAGTCCAAGAACAAGAACAAAATTCAAGAACAAGCTCAAGAGCCCTTGAATTTATATTCGAAAAGGCGGTTTCAGAGGAATCATATAGATTGTAACACTCGCACTTTGAATTAATAAAAACGATTGTTGCATAATTTTCCGTTCTTGATTATTGTTTTCTCGATGTGAATTTTATTGTCTACAGTCACATACAACCCCCCCCCTATGGACTCAGCAACCTCGTTGAGATTTGCCCCACCACATGGGATTTGTCTAACTCAGCACTGAGATTTACCCCACCTTATCGGGATTCACCTAAACTCAATTGAACTCTGACCCACATCGACAAAGCTGACATATATGAGTGACAAGTGATATTGTCCATTTTGGGCCTAAATCACCACGACTTTAAAATAAGTCATTAGTTGGTAACAATGGCGGAGCCAAGATTTTCAATAAGGGGGTTCAAAATCTAAAGAAATAGACACACGAAATAGCCGAAGGGGGTTCGACATCTACTGTATACACCAAAAAAATTATTTTAACCGTGTATAAGTAGTATAATTTTCCGCCGAAGGGGGTTCGGATGAACCCCCTGAGAATAAGGTGGCTCCGCCATTGGTTGGTAAGATCTTCTTACTTATATATATCCACATCTCTCATGTGTACTATCAATACAAACTTCTTATCTTAAGCTAGGATGTCAAGTTTTTCAATAATTTTTTAACTAGCGTTTTTCTTTATTTAATCTACAATATTTATCCACTCAGTCAAACCTCTCTTATGTAGTAAAGAATCTCACACTTTGAGGTCTAAAGAAAGACCTTTAGCATGATTTACTACTTCCAAGTAAAGCTTCATATAAAGATCATTTTGAACAACTATTTTGAAAGCATATTTGATTGAATAATCATGTAATTTCATAATTAGGTAGTATAGTGCATCATTCTTTTATATCCAATGTCATTTATATTTATAGTTGTTACAATAACTTTACTGTTATTATCAAATTAATATGTTTATTTATAATTATTACAATAACTCTATTGCCATTATCAAATTAATATGTTTATTTATAATTGTTACAATAACTCTATTGCCATTAGAAATTAAGTGGAAACTAGACTTCAAGAATTTTATTTATAATTGTTTATTTATACATGTGATACTTAGGCTGGAATGACTTATTTTGAATTTTCTTAAATGCAAATATCGACGATCACATTTTGGACACCAACAGTTAGGCTAATTTTTATAATATTTTTAGAGGCTCATGAGAATATTTTTAGTCAGTTTTGTATTTGGTCGGATTTTACAATTTAACCTTCAGTTTGAGATTAAAATTTCAATTAGTAAATATATGGTGATTTTATTATGCAGCTAGCTAATTTAAATTTTGTAATGTTTAGTACCACTTAATTCAGGCATGAGCGAAGCTACAATGTAATACAGGGGTTTTGACAAACACAATAAATTTTACGTAAATTTTATATTTGTATTTAAAAAGCTAGTAAATATAGATAATCTTATACGTGTGAATCCACTGACAAAACCAATTGGATGGTTCAATGGTTTATATTTATGCAAAAAATAAATAAATTAAAAGTTTCTTTTAAAAAACAACACATAAAATTAACAACTAAGACAGAAAAAAAAAACTTCTCTTCTTAAAAAAAAAGAAAAGAGATGTATCATTTCTTTTCATTGTTTCACAAAGCCAATTCCAAAATAAAAATTTTCAAAGAAAAGTTAGTTAGGATCTATTACCTTTTTAAAAATATATTAAATATTGATACTTGTTCTTTGGTTTGATGGCTATTATATATTATATTGAGGTCATTATAAAAATTCATAAACTTCAAATTCAAGTTTTGACTATAAATTCAGGGTTCGCTCAATAGATAGTTAGATCAAACGACAAGCATATTTAAATTCAATTTTAAGACGTGACATCAAAATAAAAAGTGCATACTTTTTACTAGAGAACCAAAACTATTAAGGAATAATTAAGGAATCATTTTTGTTGGGACACACTATTTAGTACATAAGCTAAATAACATCTAACAAAAGTTTCCCATATATTCTCCCTTTATTAGTTGAAGATTTTTCATTAGATTAATGCAAGATTTATATATATATATATATATATAATTCAATTTTTTGTTGGTAAAAGAAAAATCTTTTTTACGTTGATGAACCAAATTATAAGAAGAACATGTCAAGATTATGGATGAATAATTCAAAAAATTATAATGAAAGCATTGCACCATTTCTTGGGTGACGCTCAAATGTCATTGGTTGTTTTCTTCTCTTTTTCTGTCGAGGGCTTTGAGAAAAAGATGACTTTTTCCGGATGAACAGAAAATTAGATTCATGCCTTCATTCATGATACTCTGCTAGGATCTGCATCGGTTCAGTATGTCCTGAATTTTTTTCCATTTTCATGAATTCAAACTCGAGACTTTTTATTTATAAGGGTGAATAATAATGTGATTACTTACGGTAAAATATTTGTATCATTACTCCTAGTCCTAGATAGTTAAATCAATTTTGATTTTTTTTACATCTAAATGTTATACAAATTTTGATTCTTTTTTATAATTTTGACATTTTACTAGAAATTCATAGTCTGCTAAGCTTATTAGACCCCATGGAAACAATAACATATTATATACGTAATTTTACATCTATCTTGTGAAAGTAGATATATTATTTCGATAAAATTGTGTTACAATTCCACATGTTGAAAACATTAATTATCAACTATTCAACCTAATGTAATTTCTGGTGTGCAATAATTCTCAATCATATATATATATATCCAACACTTATATCCATATAAAAATAAATTTTATTTATGAAGTTGAACTACATTTTTGTCCCTTTTTTTTTCATTGAATGCCTTAAAACAAATATTGTCAGTCAAATAAGATTTTTCTGTTGGTGCAATTTCTAATAGTTCCAAAAATTTAAGGACTACAGAAAACATGAATTTCTTTTGCATAATAATTTTGTCCCACAACAGTACAATATATATTTTTGTTTCCCTACATCCCCCAACGCACTCACCCACCCACTTACCCACATCATCATGTACAATATTGTCACTTCCTATTTTTATATTTCTTTTTAGGAGTTAGGGGAAGAAAAATGCAGGAGGAGATTACAAGATGAGAAATTGAATCCTCATCATCAACAAGGTGAAAATTTGGTTAGCCAACTAACTGAGTTACTAAGATTTATCAAGTCACTTTCTATTAAATACTTATATTATTTGTTAGTAAATTTAATCTATTTCAAATAGTTCAGAAGATTTAACATTAAAAAGTTGATATATATATATTCGTTCCTTTTTAGTTGTTGCATTGAACTTTTCGAGAGTCAATTTGACTAATATTCAAAGCTAAATTATATTATATTAATTTTATGTTAATATGATGAAAACATATATTTTAAAATGTTAGTCAATATTCATATTGTTCGACTCTTAAAAAGAAAATTATGACAAATAAATGGAACGATGGAAATAATTGTCAAAGTAGTGGTCTCAATATAAAACTAAACATTTTAAAATCAAGATGAGTTTTTACATGGAAGTATATATACTAGCAATATCACTCTTTGTAACAATATATAACAAATAGACAAGTAAATAAACACAATTCAATTTACTTGCATGAAGAAGGCAATAAGTAACTTTGCAAAAGATTGATAAAACCAAGAAAACTACCCATCTTCCTCAATTTAAATCTACATCAACTATCAATTTTACTCATTTGAGGTAATAAAACATAGGCAAGGAAAATGAAGACACTTCAATTTAATTACTTTTATGAATATGGCATTTAATAGTACTTCACAAGATTGATAAAACCAAGAAGATCAACCTTCCTCTCCGACATGTTAGGTAGTTTCCGACTTAATTTCACGTATAATTATTGAACTTCATTTAATAAAATATAAAAAAAATTAATATTAAATTAATAGAATATCACTAAATTTTACTTTTGATCACTGAATTTTACTCATTATAACAATAAAACTTGAAAATTAAGATGAGTTTGATGTTAAAGTGAGTAAAATGTTTGTGGCTATATATTGTTAGGGATGGCAATGGAGCAATGCGGGGCGGGTTACGGTGTGTGGAGCGGGGCGGGCTAGAGATTTTGCAGATGCAGAGCGGGTCGGGGCGATTTTAAATATATTTTTTCAAAATTTATGTGGAGCGGGGCAGTTGCGGGGTAGGGCTAAACAATCTTTTAGTTCGCTGTTACACAAATTTTGTATCAGTTTTGCAACTGACTGAATATTTATGATTTTTTTTTGAATGGCAAGAAAGCTAGAAAGAAGAAAAAATTATGTTACTATTTGCATTTTAATTTTTTGTTTATTACATCAGATGTACTAATTCAAAGCTACCAAAAAAAAGGTTATTGACATACTTAAAAGAAGAGTACTATAAAGGCAAACTTGCATTTTAATGCTAGGCTAACATGTACTTTAGCGTTAACACTTGACAAAATTCAGTTTTTTAACAAATTATGTAGGATGGGGCAGGTTTATGCGGTGCGGGGCGAGGCGGGTTGAAAACAACAAATTATGCTAGGTGGGGCGGAGCGGGGAGGGTAGAAATGTTAGTGGGTTTAAGCGGGTTTGCCCCGCAACCCCCCGCCCCATCCCATTGCCATCCCTATATATTGTTATCATAAGGTCCCATTACTTTAACATGCAAAAACAATAAAATTTATTTATTTTAATTTATTTGTCTGGTTTAGATTTAACACAGAGTGTAAGAAAAAAAAATTGTATCTTGAGATTTTAAACTAAAGGTATGTAAAATCAACATATCTTTAAATAATTTTGTGGTTTTAAACATGTCACATACCTTACATCCATTTGCTTGATGCGAATGTCTAATTTAGGTAAGTTTTTACTAATTCTTGATTGCGTAATTAATCAAAACGTCATGATTTTTATTCACGCGTTCTTTTTAATCCCTTCCTAGGAGCTCCTATCTTTTTGTTCTCTTGGAGACTTGAACTCGCAATCTTGAGGCTAGAAATGAGAGGTACTTAATTACCATCTAAGCAACTTCCTCCCGTTGTGATAAGAGCTCATAAATTTTATATCTTGAAATTAGCCCATATCAACACTCTTTTTAAAGTGATGTCTCTCAACTTGATGAAGGACAAGCACTAAAGCCATGATGAATGCCCCATCAATGCCAGCCTTAAGGCACAACAAGAAAACATCCTTGCCCTATACAACATTTGTGTCAGGGTCCATTTTCCTTTTGACCTCACCTACAATATTATTCATTCAAAGATCGTTTGGTACGTAAGATAAAAATAATAATTTTGAGATGGAATTTGAAATTAACTTTATTCCTTTGGTTATGGATTTTCTTCTAGGATTATTATTGTACAAAATTGTGCAACTTCTTTGCAAGTATGACCCCCTGAATGTTGAATTCTTGAAGTGGAGGATCATTAATCATGTGGACTTGTGCTACTATGTCATATTGTCCTATTATTGATGACTTGTGAATGGTGAAGATTGGTTCTTGCCCCTTTTTTTTTCGCTCAGATCCTTTTCACCTTTGTTAAGTTGGTCTTGGGCCTAACTTACTATTTCATCATCCTTTCATGTTTGAATTCAGACATTTTTTATTGGGCGGATTTTTTAAGTATACAAATTAACAATTGTATTTACACCAACATAGCAATACTTTTTTTTTCAATTATATAGCAATACTTTTTTTTTCAAAAGTACAATTTAAATTTAAAAAAAAAAAGATTTTCCAAATCAGCCATGCTTATCCCACTTCCCATAAATTTCTCCAATAATTTTACCTTCCCTAATTTATTCAAATATGCTATATATTATCTCCCATAAATAGAGGTTTCCTACCAAAAACATAACTCCTTTCTCTGACTTAAAAAATCGGCCAAACAAAGAACGATTATTGAAAAAAATGCATACCAATAATTTCTCAATTCTAATTCAACACAACGGGCGATGGGACTCAGCAGGTAATTATATAAAAAATAATTCTCATGATTTTTTATTTTGTGGTTGAATTTGATTTTTCACAAATATCTATTTTGTACTTTTTGGTAGTTATTCGTTTTGTTTATTTTGTCAATTTTGGTTTAAATTAATTCATACAATTTAGTTGATGTTCGGGATCGTCCAAATTTTGGTGTAATTTCAACAATTTCGTATGATTTTGTTGTACACTGATGTGTAAAATTTGTTTTTTGTTAAAGTTTATGTTTAATTGGTATGATGTGTGCCGTATGGTAGCAAATATTTTATATCAATAAGTTTTCAATATGTATTTCTGTATTTGTTTAGGTATTTGATCTGGTATAATTGTCACTAATAGCTGACGCCAAACAAATAGCCTGATGCATGATTTGGTGTAATGTTTGGTCAAATTATATTATCTTACATATGAACGTATATTAAAGTGAGTGTAGTAATAAATAATTTGGTGTAATTGGTGGTGTCAAAAACTACAAGTTTGACGATCTATGGTATATAATTAGAACCTCGTAATAAACTTATGGTACATATTTTAGTGAATTTTAAGTATGTGAATTGGTGTAAATAATAATGTGCAAAATAGTTCGTACATTTACTGATGGTAACCTGATAAAATCATAAATTTTAAAAATTGGTTTAAGGGTATGTAATCTTTGACTGTTTTTTTTACGTTTATTATATGGTTAAAATATTGGTAAAATACTTTGGTATTTCTTTGACTGTTTTTATAAGATAATTAAATGGTTGAAATTTTGGTAAATACTTTGGTATTTCAATAAATGGCTTATATACCAACGAAAATCAATGTATAAACAAATCTAAATAAGTTGATGACTGTAGTAAGTAATTCTGAAAGTTCCTTTTAATATTAACAAAGAATTTGTTATTTTAAACAGGCAATTACGTGGATTACAATATTGAAGGAGTTATGTATGATCCAACCACCAAATACGAAGGCTTGCTTACAGTTATATCTTCACAATTGGGAGTGGACACAACAATTTATCATTTGGAACTAAGGTATTTCGTGAGTGGTCCATCTCCACCAATGAAGATACATAACGATACGGGAGTGCAAGTTTATTTAGATCAAAAGAGATGCAATTCAGATTTTTTTTTCAAAATATCCTTTATGTGTGACCTGTGTGGACAAAGTTATGGAATCCATTGAGTACCAAACAAATGTCCAAACAACACGTCAACATATTTTGGGATCCAACACATTATGTTTGACTAACATGGATCAAATTTTGGAATGTTATATTGAAGAATCTGAAGGAACTGAAATAATTTCAAATCCTCAACACTATTTGGTGGCCGAGGATCAAGTTTATATAAACAAGCAAACTATATCGGAAGTTATGAAGCGATATGCATTTCTAAGAGAGTTTTGTTTCGTTGCAAAAAGATGAAGTCCTACCTGGTTAGTTATTATATATGTTGATTTTAAAAATTATCAATATATTTTAACAACTTACCATGTATTAATATGCATGAGTTTTTGCAGTTACTATCTAAAGTGTGCTACATAAAACTGTTCATGGGTTTTTAAATCCTCATGTTTGAATAATTCAAAGTTGTTCAAAGTGAGGAAATTCTATGATACACATTCTTGTCCATTGAAGGACCGGATTCAATCAAAGCGACAATCAACAAGTGGTGTGCTTGGGGCAATGTTGATTGAAAAGTATGTCGATCTGAAGACCGTTTACACACCAACAGACATACACGCATACATGCTAAGGATACATGGTATTTCATTAACATACATGCAAGCATGGAGAGGTAAAAAAAAAGCTTTCGAGACATTAAGAGGTGACCCTGCCGAATCATATGGAAAAATTCCAACATATCTATATATATTGGAGAAGACATATCCAGGGACAATTGTGAATTATAAAAAAACAGATGAAAATCGTTTTTTATATTCATTTACAGCAGTTAATGAAAGTATAAGAGGCTGGGAGTATTGTCGACCAATAGTAGTCGTGGATAGTACACATTTAAAATCAACATACGAAGGCACAATGTTGATAGCTAGCACATTAGATCCAGAAGGTACTGTTTATACCATTACCGCAACTAGATTGATTTGTTTTATATATAATCAATATATGTTGTATTTATTTTAAAGATATTTGTTGTATAGGTCACATCTTGCCGCTTGCATACGGAATAGTTGATTCAGAAAATGATGATTCATGGTTATGGTTCTTTGAGAATTTTAAAAATGCATTCGGTGAAAGGGAAGATGTGTGCTTTGTTTCTGATAGAAATAAGAGCATGTGGAGTGCTACTGCAACTGTTTATCCCGAATTCAGACATTACGCATGCATATACCATCTATGGACCAATTTACTAAAGAAAACATACAGAGATACAAAAGAGGTTAGAACATTATTCTTCAGTTTAGCAAAAGATTACACTGTTCAAGAGTTTGATGAATTGATGAAAAGGATGGATCAAATTAATCCAAAATACCGTGCTTATCTACAAAAAGCAAATTATGAGAAATGGCCACGCGCACATTCACCAGTAAAAAGGACTTGGACACTAACAAGTAACATTGCAGAGTCACTAAATAACACTATTCTTGTTGGAAGAAGATTACCAGTGGTACCATTGTTGGAATTTGTTAGAAAGACAATTGAAGCTTGGAATGAGAAACACAACGAAGAAGGTAGAAATACTACAACAACCTTGACAAGTAAATACAATGAAATGTTGGAGGACAATAGAAATTTGTCTCGTCGTATGCTTGTAAGTATTAACAATTCTCTACTATGCATATTATGTTTTGGTTTTATTATTGATAATGAATGCTCTTAAATGAAGGTACGTGCATCAACAATACACATTCATACCATTACAGATGGTGCAAAGAGGTTTACAGTATGTCTGAATACACGAATGTGTAGTTGTGGCAGATTTCAACATGATGAGATCCCTTGTAGTCATGCACTTGCAGCAATCAGACATAGGAATAAACATCGCGATGATTATTGTTCAGCTTATTATAGTAATAAGAATTATCAAGATACATATGCAATACCAATTGAACCCTTGCCTTGCGAAAGCACTTGGGATGTTCCATCACATGTCTTGGAAAAGGTAGTATTACCACCAATTACAAGAAAGCAACCAGGCAGACCTCCAAAAAATGATCGCAAAAAGGGATTCACCGAAGGAGATGGGAAGAAGAGGAAAGTAACCTGTAGTGAATGTGGTATAGTTGGGCATAACAAGAAGACTTGCCCAAAAAAAACTCATGATAATTAGCTTTGTGATATTTTTGTTGTTATTTTTACTTTGCAGTTATACAGTTGAACTATATTACTTTTATTAGATGTACTATTTTTTAATTGCATTACCTTATTTCAAAGTTGATTACTTTTTGTTATCTTATTCATATTTTTGAATGCATAGTTATTATAAATGGTTGTATATAGTAGATATCATAAACTCTTTTGGATTACGTGTTGTCACATATTCAGAAATATTGATAAAAAATATAAGCCAAATTCTTGGTAAAATTATGGTAAATAAGAACAAATATATGGTAAAAATAAAGGATCATAATAATTGTGTATTTAGTAAAACAAATGTTTGCAGTTTACCAACCTAAAATAATAAATTGAAAAGTAATAAATGTTAGTATATTAGTTTGGATGCTACAGTAATTAACACTCAATTATTGTAAAATTGGTTTACTCTTGTTACAACTAGTACATAGCTTGGTATAAATGATGGTATATATTAAAACCAAATGTCATAATGATGATGGTATATTATCTTACATATGAACATACGTAAATTAAAATGAGTGCATTAATAAATTATTTGGTGTAATTGGTGGTGTAAAAAACTACAAGTTTGACGATCTATGGTATATAATTAGAACCTCGTAAATAAAAATATGGTACATATTTTAGTGTATTTTAAGTATGTGAATTGGTGTAAATAATAATATGAAAAATATTTCCAACATTTATTGATGATAACCTGATAAAATCATAAATTTTAAAAATTGGTTTAAGGGTATGTAATCTTTGATTGTTTTTTTTTTAAGTTTATTAAATGGTTAAAATATTGATAAAATACTTTGGTATTTCTTTGACTATTTTTTTTAAAATCATTAAATGGTTAAATTTTTGGTAAAATACTTTGATATTTCAATAAATGGCTTATGACTACAATCTTGGTTAACACTGAAACAAAAAAAAAAACACTATGCTAAAGAAAAAAATTGGTTTATGTATGAAAGAAAATAAGTACCAAACTGGGTAAACACATTGGTATGTATACCAACCTGCAACTTTGAAAGAAATCCAATCGATCATATACAAGCATTTAGTATAATTTTTCAATAATGATAAAACCCAATTTATACCTAAATTTATACCAAACTCATACATGTACAAATCAAACTCACACTATAAATTTATCACAAAATTTAATAAAAAAATAACCAAATAAATGCATAATCACAGAATAAAGACAATATACAACAAACTCAATACCATAAACGCAACTAAAGAACTATCCAAAATTACAAAAGAGATTCAAAAGCATAAAACATTCATGAAATTCTGTCTTAAGAAATGACACTTTTTACTCCTTGACCCTCCGATTTGACCGACCACCTTGGTTAGAAGCTTCATCTTCACTAACAGATTCAGTATCAATTTTCATCTTTCCATATTCCCACAGTAATGCTCCAAGTCTCAACCGAAGATTTTCAGCATTTAAACCCGACATAGATACGTTCCTATCTCTAAGACACACATATTCAGCAAAAGCACAGGTATGCAGACCACAATCCCTATAAATATTACCCAATCAGCATAATTAGTACAATACATAGTATAATCAACAACAAAAAAGCCACATTATACTTACGTTGAATTGTCGCATTGTTGTGGGATGTTTTCACGATTACCATTTACCAACGGATCACCAACTGGCCTTCAAGCATAATGCACATCTGTATTCAGTCAATGTCTTTCCTTAAAGCATAATAATCAGTAGCAACTAGAAACAAATGTATCATTCTAGATATTTTTTGAACTAAACTTGTTACTGCATTGGTACGTTTAACCCCATAACCATTTAAAGAATCATAAATATATAAACACCTTTTTCTTATGGAAAAAACAACCAGAAACCAGTGGAATGCAGCACTACTATTGACTGGAATGCATACATGATCAACATCCACCCATGGAGTATTAGCAAGAATCCTATCACCTCTTATATATTGTGCAACCTCATGATGTATACTAATCAGACTTTCATCTTTGCCATTGGCTTCCCACGCATCATGAATTTGAACAACCCAACTGATGAAAAAAGGGTCAGTAGTAATAACTCTTGCACTATTATCAGGACCATACTTGCAAAACTTGCAAAGATAATACATTATCACATCAACATGCTGCATATCAAATTTTATTAGTTAGCACCAAACAATAAAATAATATCACAACTTGATTGAAAGAATCCATTATTTGATTATTACCTATTAGACTAGATTTAAAATTATATGTTTGTGTCATTATAACAATTAAACTATAATTAGGAGTCTATGTTTGTGTCAGTAGTTGATTTTCCTAACATACATACCAAAAACAACTGTCCCCATAGAACTAAATCACAGATTTCAGTGACTACAATGAAGCCAATTTACTTACCAATCACTAAAAATCACAACAAAAAACAAATACCAAATCTTACTTTAATATATAGTTACACCGTAAGAAATTACCAAATCACTCCAAGGCTGCCCTGGATAAGCCAAAGGGTGAAACCAATCCATCAAATCCACCCTACCAACACCAAACTCAAAAGGAGGATCGATTGGATTTGAAGCAGCAATGAAGAAATTGGTTTTCCTATAAAACAAAATGAGTAGTTATAGCATATAAAGTGAATGAACAAATGGTAAAATACAATTACACAACAATACATACTTTCCACGTTTCTTGGATAATTTGCTATCAACCCATTTCTTAAATTGAAGGATAACTTCACTGTACATATCAAACCCCTTGTAATTTACAAAAGGATGCCTCCATAAACAGTACTTCACTGTGTTCACCGATGTGCCACCTGATTCACTTAAGTTTGTGTATAGTGATTGGGCATACTTTCCTGGAATCTTCGTACGAACATGCTGAACTGGTGAGATAAATGTGTTTTCACCCTCAATAACACCAAATTGATTGAACTTTGTTTTTCCAGCTTTAGCAACTTCCAAAGGTGTGACACAAATATTTTTAGATTCAACATCTACCAATGATGACACGCATGTTTGTCCAGTTTCAAGAGCAACCAACTGTGATTCACGCATATTGGGCATAACAAAGTCATCCAATGTAGGAATTTTTCTATTTATTTCAAAATCAACATATACCCCACCTATTAAGATATACAAACATCATTTATGTATCTATATTTTATGAAATTTTAAACACAAATCAGAAATGAACTAAAAATAGTTATAAAAAATAGATTTAAGCTAACAAAAAAGAACTTACAATTGTTATCAAAAACATGATTACGAAACGAAAATGGTGTCTGAACACCATCTTTATCTCCACAATCTTGCAAATGTTCATTTTGAACATCAACATTTCCTTTTCTTTGATCCTCAACANATTACGAAACGAAGATGGTGTCTGAACACCATCTTTATCTCCACAATCTTGCAAATGTTCATTTTGAACATCAACATTTCCTTTTCTTTGATCCTCAACAACAACCTTAATGTTCTCAATAAAAATAAATTTTTGAGTCATTCAACTATTACAATAAGACAACAATATAGCTAATTACAGATATATAATCAACAAGAAGATTAATAATATTTAAAATCAACACAAAGTATCCACATTAACATTTATAATAATCTTGATCTAAAAATTAGTTTATAAGTAAATAATAAGTCCATATATTAATAAGTAGACTAACCCGTTCACCACCTAAATCTTTGTTGGTTGAAACATCATTTTGAAGATATTTCAACTCTTGAATGATATATTTGAATGATGAATCCATAAAAGCCTTCATTTCAACAAACTTAGCATCTACATTTTTTTCAAACTTTTCCAACTCATTACGAACCTAACAAAAATTAAAATGACATTAATGTTTCTTCAACCAAAATTCTGACAGAAAGTAAATAAAATTTATAATCATACCTTCACAACTTCTTGGGCAATTTTCTGCAAATCTTTATTAAATGACAAACTCGGATCACTTCCAACCTTTTGTGCAGAACTACGAGGCAAATCTTTGACATTCTGTCGAACGACAGAATGAGTTTGTAAATTCTGATTTTGCCTTACAGATCTATCACGTTTACTCTTCTTATTGAATGGAATATCAGTCAAAACAGTTAGATTTTCCGCCTCAATGATATCAAGCTCCTCATCCATGAACACAAGATCTTCAAATGTATACTAACACAATAATAATAAATTGTGAATATACACTACTCATAAAAAAGAAAATTAATAAATAATAACAAAAGAACTTCTATTACCTGATTGCCGTATTTTCTGAACATTCCTTTCTGGAGATGGTCAAAATATATCTTGTTTTTGGATATATCCCAATTGAATATTCTAGGCGTTCGATTGAATTTACGAATTGCAATTGAACCATCAACTTTGTTACAACATTCATAAAACCAATTTTGCAATGCGAGAGAAAACCCTTCAAACTTCACATAATCCGGATCTTTTGCCATTTGACTCGATATAGAATGACGAAGATTAAAAAAGAAAAGATTGCCCCAGGGGTACGTAATGTACTGTCCCGACTCAACACATAAGAAGTGATCTTTTGGAATATGTGACAATTGTGATGGAGATGACAATATGAATGTACTAATGAAATAAATCATAGACATTAAAAAAGTCTTCTTCCTGAATCAACCCATCTTCTTTAAACACTCTTATGAAATCAGCTTTCAAAACCTTATCAACAACATTTGGAAAGTAACGAGAAAGTAACTTTGATGTACTATTCTGATCATGATAAAAAATCATACCCCACCACACTTAAAACCAGTAATTACCAAAAATTCTCTAAGCCCAAAATGCATTTCTTTACCATTTATGTCAAACACAAACATGTCATCCCGATTGTTAGATAAATGATGAACAAGACATCTAATAATCTGAGGTTGGACTTTCAATTGGAACAAGCCTAATAGATAACCAAAAGGAGACTCTTTAAACAAATGAACACTACCAATTTTTTCAAGTAGCTTTGTTATATCAACAAAAACGTTGACATTAACGTAAGAACACCAACGCGATTGTTTCTTCTTGATCTAAAAAAAAAAATTAAAAATCAATAAATTATAATAGTCATAAAATGCAAAATTTATAATATAAGCAAAGAAATATTTGCATAAAAAATTACATTACTAGAAAACGACGGTAAAAACATACCTTTAGTGGTACTAGTGATGCTTTTTTCCTTTTATTATTAACAAACCTAGTCCATTTTTTACTTAAACCATTCATACCTTTGCTCACCGAACCCCCATCAACATTCTAGGGCATAAAAAAATTAATTAATGTTACAAATCTTTCTATTAAGAATAAGATTCAACACTTGCATGTCAAAAAAAAAAGAAATTTAATCAAATAAATAAATACCTTTGAATCCTGATCATTATTTACTCTTAATATTTTAGAGAGGGGGATATCGTCCTCAAAATCGCTGTCATGTGGATAATGATCTTCTACCAATTTTTCTTTACCCTTCGATTTTGTATCAGCTCCATAATCATCTTTTTGTTGAACTTTGTAGGATGATGAAGAATTGATAACAATACACTCATTAGATCTACCAGATGGTCTTGAACTGATCGGCGGGCTATCAACGATTACCACAGATTTGTTAAGTCTAGGACTTTTACGTGGAGTCTTTTCCATCGAACAACGGCAATTTTTTAGATTAGTTGACTTGTGAAACGTTTCTGTGAGAAGATTAAAGGTTACAAAAGTTGAAAAAGAATGAGAAGATTAAAGGTTAAGAAAGTTGAAGAAGAATATGGAAGGAAACCCTTTTGACTTCCCAAAATATTTTCAAGATTTCTTGAAACTATCACTCAACATTGATAAGTACACCCCTTTCTTGGTAAAAAAAAAAAAAGCTTTATCAGAAAATAAAAAACTAATTATGATCCCAAAAAGTTTCACTATGCCTAAAAAAGGGGAATAAAAAAGTAATGAACGTGTGAATTTGAAACTGTTTAGGAGAGAGAATATTTGATAAATATTAATATCCTAATTATACTCCCTATAAAAGGCACGAATTACTAAAAGTATGAGAGAGAAAATCTGTAAAATAAAATTAAATTAAATACAAAAATTAAATGTTTTGTTATGTATGTAATTTAAAAACTTAGTTTGTAATTAAATATAAGTATATTGATATTTTGTTAATAAAAGTCTTAAGTAGTATATTTCTGTAATTTTCACTTCTTTATTTAAGGTTTCAATATTGTTCGGTTTGAAGCGTGACATTCATGGACTGGGGTATATTTCCACCTCCACAACTGTCTGATTTTCTAGGGCCCACATCAAGTTTGACTCTAATACAATATAATGAAGGGAAACTATATTAGGTATTATATCTACAATTAAAGAAAATTGTAATTTGCCACTACAATTTTCTCTATTCTTGCTATTCACATGATTTGTACAATTCGCATGAACTGTATAAATTCAAAATTTGTATAATTCGATTCCTGATTGTATAAATCCAGAATTTTGTATATGCTTACCCTAACTATTTGTATATGATTTATAAAATATTCATAGTAAATTATCGTGTTTGTAATTGGCAAGCGAAGTATACAAACAGAGTTCTGAAAAAGTCATAAATGTATAAATACAAAATTTGTTATACTTACCCTATTCGTATATTCGCAAGCAAAATATACAAACTGCAGCCTCCAAAACAAACACAACTATAGTTATGGAGCGTAATTATCAAAGCTATAGCTATAGAGCCTTATTATGTCTATTATGTTTACTATTTCAGAAGTTTTCTCTATTGAAATGGATCTTGGGCCTAACTCAACCCCCAAAATCTAGTTGCTTATGAGGAGAGAATTGTCCAAATCCATATAAGAAGACTATTCATCCCATTAACCATCGATGTTGGATCCCCAAATTGAATTGTCCAGCCCTGAGTGTGAGATGAGGTGTTGAAAAATGAAAAAAAGTCTCGCATCGATGGTTAATGAGATGAATGATCTTCTTATATGAACTTGGGCAATTCTCTCCTCATAAGCTAGCTTTGAGGGTTGAGTTAGCCCCAAAAATCCATTTCTTTAGAACCATTTGATGAAGGCTTGGCTTCTAGAACATTAAAGAAAAAATGAAAAATAAATTTGGTATACAACTTCAAAAAGAGAGAGAGAAAGTAAAAAAGAAAAAAAAAAGGAAAAACAATTAATTACTCGAAGTAGTAATACCAAAGGTTGTGATGGAGTGATAAGTACAATACTCATTCATTCTTAATTAAAACTCTCGAATTTGAATTCTAAATATGAAGTCACCTTTGATAGAAAACACTAATATTGCTAAAATGTGACTTGCCCACGCGAATTCAGATTATCTGACCCTTCAAACGATGAATATTGAGTGACAAACCAAAACAGAAAAAAAAAAAGAACTCAACAAATCTTTGGGATTGCTCTTTTCAATAAGTGTCGATTATATTTCTTTATGTTATTTGTATCAGTAATCGATTTATGAATGTCCTAGTGTAACAGAAATCAATAATGGTAAGACTCTCAAAGAAAGATTTGAGCTCCTTGGTTGTTTGATCATGTTAATTAATTAGTCGATCTGTCACTTTTGAAAAGGAAAAAAATTAGACTATAATCTTTGTCATTTTACAAAATGACGAAGTATTTAATTGTTGGGAAAATTGCCTAATTAGATAAATATATGAGTAAATTTTTTGAATGGTTTTGGGAAATTGCTTATTAAAATTATTTTTGTTTCTTCTAGAATTACAATATCATTTATCCATTTTAATTTTTTTTAATAAAAAAAATACACTTATCTAATAAAAGCTTTCTTTTCTTCTAATTGGATGTCATGTCACATTAAATTTTATTTTTTTTACTACATATATTTATCAATCTTTTCAACACAATCAACTTTTAAACCCGATAATAAATAATAGAGAAAATGGTCTAAAACCCTTCCAATCTATACCCGAAATCCCAACTACACACTTCAATTTCACGGGTGTCCTATTACCCCCCTAAACTTCATATTTCTCTATTTTCTACACACTTAAACGCTGACCTCAACACATAAACCAAACAAATAGTCCACGTGATTGCACGCGCCGGGTCCCCCACCTCTTCAACTCCCAATTTTTGTTTTTTCCCCATTTCCCTCCTAAAACATAAAAGACCCAAAAAATATCCTTTTTCCTTTTTATCTCCTTCACCATTTGCTGTGTATTTTGAACTTGATGATCGAAGGATTTTGAATTTCTGTTGATGATCGAAGGATTTTACTATGCATTTTGAACTTGATTTCGTAGTTATCAACTAATTTTGGGTCTGATTCATCCATACAAAGCTTATTCAAGTTTTCATTTGCCATTTTTGATGAATTTCGAGAAAATTCAAAATTCAAATTAGAGACCTAAATAAGAAATTAGAGCAAATTACAAATCCTAAATTCAAGATTTGAAGTAGAAATGAACATAAACAACTAAACCCTGCTTATTTTTTAGAGAAAATCGTGATTTTTTTCTAAAAGGAACAAGGGTTAATGGTGAGGAAGAAGAAACAATGGTTTATTGAAGGGTAGGGAAGATGACTACTGGAGAAAGAGGAAATTTTCGTCAAAATTCACCTTCTAACGCGCCTAAAGGAGGTGAGAACACCTCCTATGACAGGTCAATGTTTAAGTGTGTAGAAAATAGAGAAATATGAAATTTCGGGGGGTAATAGGACACCCATAAAG
>NC_064290.1:50511387-50627233 GCF_019186545.1 Solanum stenotomum
GGGGGGTAATAGGACCTTAGTAAGGTTAGGTGTGTCTCAGAGATTTTGGGCATAGGCTGGGGGGGAGGGGGGGGTACTTATTCATTTTCCCTATACAAATACATAAAATTTGTAAAACTCGAATACATTTTGCAATACAAATACATAGAGAGAGCGACGAATGAGATATAAAAGAGGTGAGCAAGAGAAACAGTGTATCCTAGATTAATGCGAATCATGGAGGAAAACAATATATCTAAAACAAATTACGCCTAATTTGACCCACATGTATTCGAGGTACATATATCTGAACCCGTTAAATACATATATCTAGCTAACAAAAAGTGATATAAATGGTAATTTGATAAATTACTGCGCCTGGACATAATTACGACCTAAACTAGCAAAAAGTGATATGAATGGTAATTTGATAAATTATTATGTCCGAACATAATTACGAGCTAAACTAGCAAAATTGGTACTGTTTGCTCTTAATTTTTTCCCTTCCCCATCCTTAAGTTAGCACTAGTAGAAGGAAAATTATTTTTTAAAATTCCTTTTCATTAGTCAAATACTTAAACGAGTAAAACACAATGAATTGACAAGTATCAGAAAGGTCACTTGAAATTACACACTTTTGTTAGGTCATGATTGAGTGATTAGGCAATTCTTAATCCTATATAGGAAAGTTGAGTTATTTATAAGTTAAGACTTTGTATTACTTCTATTATTTAGGGTCTTATTTAGCATGTATTTATTATTGTGCTCTACTTTGGTCTTACATAATATTTATGAGAAAGTATCTCATTACTTCAAGAAAATCCCAAAAATAAGTTGAGGGAAAAGTTATCTAACAATAATAACATATATACTCAAAATAATTCTACAAGTAAAGTTCAAAAAGGGTGATGTGTATACATACATTATCTCTATCTTCGTGAGATAGAAAAAATATTTATGATAAATCTTCGATTCAAGAAAATTATTTCGGAATAGTTTTAAAAAATGTGAGAGTACTAAAACAGTATGACAAGGGGAAACTATTAATATTTTTGAAGGATTTTCACATTCTTTTAAATTTAAAACTTGCATACAAATTTTATTTTATTTTTTAAAAGAACTTCTTTGGTTATAAATTGTAAATCAAAGTTCACTTCAATTTTAAGTTGAATCTTTCAAGTTTGAAAACGGATTATTGTATGTTCAAACGCGGTTATACTACATCTACTTATTTCATATTTTAGTGGTAATTTGTTCTTTTTTGGTTGGAAATTCCAGGATAATCGGCCGCCTCTATAATTTCTGTCACAATCTCTATCCTTAGAGTGAGGATTTTGTGCGCATCAGGTAAACCTCCCACTTTTTATTTCGTGTCTATTTGACATAACACAATAATAAAGAAAAAAGAAAAGAAGGAAGACTTTCAAGACACATAATATTTAAACTCATTCACTCACAAATTCTTAACTTTCAAGTTAGCTTGATCTTTTACCTTTTCTGTAAATGTGCTTATGTTTACCTCAACCAAAACTAGTGATTGTCGAACAATAACAAGTGTTTCCATTTTTAATTGCCCGTCCAACAATTTTCTATTTCATATTCAGAACTTAATATCGATCGACTAAATATATACACATTTATATTCTAATTGCCTGATATGTTATCACGATTAAAAGTTAGATCAAAATCAATTAACTGAAACGATTTTTTAAGAAAAATCAACACCAAATTGACAGATTGTCTATTTCGCTTGGGTCTGATCCACGAAATCAATAGACAAGGTTGGTTTAACTTGAGGGACAACCAATTCAGTCCATCGATTTCAATAAATTGAAAACCAACATAGAATATATATATTTTTTTTAAAAAAAACATACCAGTAAAAAATGTATACTTACTTTACATGTTCAGATACAATTGTTGTTATTATTTCTCCATACTCTTTTTCTTTCGTTGTTATAGTTTTGTTGAGAGATCTAAAAACTGAAACAAACAAAGAAAAATATAATGAGATCAGAACAAGAAGGTTTAAACAATTTGTAGTGGGAGAGGCTACAAAGGGCCGTCATGGCCAATTTATATTGTGTTAACCTATTGATAAACTCTAGACTGAGCTTTTATCAGTCCGTCAATTGATATTGTTTCATTTAGAAGGCATAGATAGAGAGACAAATGGATATTCTAGGCCAACTCTGAGGCTATGCCCTAGGCTCAATCTCCAAGGATACCACTTATTTGCTCAGAGTCATCGGCTTATATAGCGTAAAGAGAATCATAATCTTCAATATTGCGGAATCAAATGTTATATTTATAGAGATTGCAATAGGCTTTAGAAGAAAAAAAGTGATTCTTCAATGCATCATAGAGTGTCCATAACTACTACGTTTATACCTCTCCTAGTTACAATACCATCTAGGTTGTGCGCTTTACACACAATGAAGGTGCTTATACTTCAAATAAACAGACCGACACTATGATTAGTTCACAAGATAAATGTAAAGGTGAGTAATGTCTTAACGATAAGTATATTCTCTCTTTGCGCGCTAGATTCTCATGATCTAGGATTTATACTTTTCTATGTCAGCCCATATTTTTTTTCAAATATCATCTACTTGAGTAGTTTTACATGCCAATTCTGACAATAAACTCCGTTATTGCTTCTCGTTTCTATAAAAATTATATGATTATAATTTAGAGACTATCTCAAATATTTTATTAAGATAAGGAATAGTCGATTTTGATATGATCACAAGCACTCTTGATTGTTGCTTCAAGGTGGTCAAATTTGAAAAGTTGATCAAATTTCGAGGTGTTAAAATACAAGTTAAAAAAGTGTTTAGATTAAAATTTAAGATTTTTATCATAAAATAAAGCTACAAATTCCAAATATTATTAGAATCAATTATCAAAAACTTTATAGTATATACTACAATATTTTTTTTTTCGTAAAAAAAAAACAGAAGTAACTATGAAGACTCTTCAACGTGCTACAATGTCCCCGGCCATCTTCTTCAGTCTCTACTGAACTTTCCGTTCAAATTCCAAAATCTCAGCTCCGATCGGAATTTCCCAAATATTGCGTTTTCCGGCCATGTCGATACAAATTCAAAAGCCACCAAATGAGTCATGGGACTGTATGTTACCTGGCCCACCTTCCCGGAGCAACGGTGGATCCGCCGATATTTCTCCCGCCGGCCTATTCGCTTACGCCTCCGGTAGCTCTGTATCCGTCGTCGAAACTCATTCAATGCAACTCGTTACTACTATCCCTCTTCCACCACCGTCCTCTTCTACTACCTCATTGTCCCCTTTCATCACTTCCGTCAGGTGGTCCCCACAGACTCTTCCGCATTTAATCGACGTCCCTCAACATCATCTTCTTCTCGCCGTCGGTGATCGTCAAGGACGAATTTGTTTACTTGATTTCCGGTCTAAATCTCCGACAATTTTCTTTGATACTGGTTCAGGTTCTAAACTTGGGATTCAGGATCTATGTTGGGTACAAACTGGACCGGATTCATGGATCTTAGCTGCTCTATGTGGACCTTCGTTGCTTTCTCTGTTTAATACTTCCACGGGTCGGTGTTTCTTCAAATATGATGCTGCGCCGGAGTATTTCTCGTGTCTACGTCGTGATCCGTTTGATTCGCGGCATTTTTGTGCACTAGGACTTAAAGGATTTTTGCTTTCAGTGACTGCATTGGGAGATACAGAGAATGATGTGGTGCTTAAGGAACTTCAAATTCGTACGGATACTACTGAATTGCAGAAACTAGAGAGGGATTCATCTACTGGAGGTAATGGAGCTCCGGCATCAGCTACATTTCCGACCTACATCTCGAAATTCGCATTTTCACCACACTGGATGCATTTGATCTTTGTGGCGTTTCCGAGGGAATTGGTAGTGTTTGATCTGCAGTATGAGACGGCGCTGTTCTCGTCTGGGCTGCCCCGGGGATGTGGGAAGTTTCTGGAGTTGTTACCTGACTCGAATATTGAAGTTTTGTACTGTGCTCATCTTGATGGAAAGCTCAGTACTTGGCGGCGGAAAGAGTAAGTACTTAGAAACTTGAGTATTTGGCATGAATTCAACTATCTAGTCGCTGATTGCTGAAGCTTTATGTGATCAACCTGTGATCTTTTATTTGTTGTAGCATATTGTACTATGCTTATTGGAACTCGGCATATTTAACCGAGAAGTATGAGTTGCGTTCACTCTTTGTTTTTGTTTTAGGATCACTTAGTGCTATGCCAAGGAATAGTCCACTACATTGACTTTTGTATTCGTCAGTCAAGGTGAACCCCAATGTTTCCTGTCACAAACTTAGAAGGGTACTAGTAGTTTTTCTATGAGAGGCAAAATAAAATGTACAAATACTTCAATTCCCAAAGCTTATGCTAAGCTGCAGCTGTCTAGATGTTTAGGCTATTGATTCTCATGCACAAACATTTATTTTCTTTCCCTGTTGTTTCATGAAGTTAAATTAGAATTATTTTTGGTGTTTAAGTTGTACAACCCAAAAAACAAAACAAATGAACGTAATTTACTAGCACCTGACAGAGTACCACACAAGAGACAAAATGAGAGTACATACCTGATACTGGATAGTTTAAACATGTCTGGTGTAGACCTCCAACTGCACCGAGTCCATTAGTTCAGTACTATGATGATTAAAGATGATTTAAAAGGAATGAGGGAGAACTAAAATCACATCGAGGGAAATTGTCCCAAAGACCCAGTCTCTTGGAATCACTATGACTTTGCAAGAATAAAACATAATGCAAATAAAGGATCTATATGGGAGACAAAACAACTTTGTCATTGTTGTTATACTTACATTAAGTTCAGAGTTTGCTAGGTGTTAGCGAGAAATCGTTTTATTATAGTTAGAAACTTGAAACTCAGTGTTTAGAGGTGTGAGATTTGGAGATCCTTTAACATTGAAGAACAATTAATTTTCCTTAAAGAACATTATTGCATCTCAGAACTAGGAATTATAAATACAACCTTGATATGCTTTGTGAAATTAGGTTTTGGGCCTAACTCACACCCAAAAGCTAGCTCAAAGGGAGGAGGATTGCCCAAATCTTATAAGCAGTCCACCCATCTCATTAACCACTAATGTGAGACTTTTGTTATTCTTCAACACCTCACCTTACGCCCAATCCTTAGCATCTGGTGTGTGGGCAATTTTGATTTTGGGGGCCCCAACATTGGGTGAGATGGGCCCTGCTCTGATAGCAGTGAAATTAGGTTTTGGGCCTAACTCACACCCCAAAGCTAGCTCAAGCTTAGCTCAAAGGGAGGAGGAGCTTAGCATCTGGAGGTGAGCAATTTTGATTTTTAGGTCCCCAACATTAGATGAGATGGTTACACACTTAAACATGGTATCAGAGCGGGCAAAGGCCCTGGGATCGAATCTTACCGCCACTCAAATTAAAAAGAATTTCCACGTGCTTGACCCATGAAAAAGAATCAGGCCTACACGTGAGGGGGCGTGTTGAGAATATAATTAAATAATTAAAAGTGTGCTTTCTCTGACAACTTAAGCTTTTAGATGAGATGGTTACACACTTCAACATGGTATCAGAGCCCAAGAGGTCTTGGGATCGAATCTCACCGCCACCCAAATTAAAAAGAATTTCCACGTGCTTGGCCATGAAAAAGAATCAGGCCTGCACGTGAGGGGGCGTATTGAGAATATAATTAAATAATTAAAAGTGTGATCTCTCTAACAACTTAAGCTTTTAGATGAGATGGTCACACACTTCAACATGATTGAACTAAAACTTTGTGAGCTGATTAAGTCTGGGTTCAATCAGTTCATAGCTGGATTGATTTGTAGGTATCGACCTATCGTGGCATTGTATGTAGTACGGATTGTGGTGTTTCCTAGTGACATCCATGACTTAACTCAGAAGCTATTTGTTATCTGGTAGCCAGATAAGTTGCTTTTAATTGAATTCACCAACTCATGTGAGCACTCAGCTGCAATGCTCTTTTTCATTAGTCTAATGGTTCATTTTTCGTTACCTTGGAAAACATTTTCTTTGTCCTTGTTTCTGCATGACCGTGAGTTGAAACTCTAATATTCCCATTTTCATAACCTTGCACATATCAAATTTCTGTATTCATGGGAGTTCAAAGGGATAATAATCTGCATGTTGTCACAGCGGAGAGCAAGTGCACACAATGTGTGTGATGGAAGAATTGATGCCCTCAATAGGCACAGCCGTTCCTTCCCCCTCAATTCTTGCAGCTGTTGTCTCCCATTCAGATGCCGCCTTTCAAACTATTGGCAAGCTATATTCCGATGCACATCATTCAGTTGATGTGGATTTTGATAATCCATTTGATTTTTGTGATGAATCCCTTGTTTTATCTAAGACGCGTTTGATCACCATTTCTGATGATGGGAAAGTATGGAAATGGCTCCTGACTGCTGAAGGATCTGTAGATATTCAGAAGGACGTGACAAATCCAGATATTGTTGCAGAAGCCTGTAAGTCTGTACCTTCAGAGATTCCCATGGGTCACAACTCTGAGATTAGCACAGTTCCACTGTCAACTGATGCAAATAGAAGCAGGACCTGTCTGTCAAAGTCCACTACAAGCCTGGATGAAGTGTCCTTCAAGGTTGGTTAGACTTGTGTAACTTTGGTCATTAAACAATGTTGCAAATCAAGTTGGATTATACTGGTACAGTACAAAACAAAATTATGAACAATGTCTTAACCACATTCACAGGCAGAACTTGGGTATATAATCCATATTGTTGGCATTACTAATTTAACCCCCCCCGCCCCAGTGTTCTTAAAGGCGAGCGCCTCTCGCCTTTGGCGACAAGGCGAGGCGAGGCGAGGGGTTTGCGCCTATTTCAGGCAAGGCGTGGCGAGATCAAAAAGGCGAGCCAAGGCGAGGGGTGACGTGGAATTGGCGATGCAATAGGCGTCGCCTTTTTCTTCTTTTTTTTTTAGAAGTCTGAATTTTAATAATTAAAAAGCCAAATAATCAAATTAGGGTTTTTTTTGGGTATTTTTTCAAACTTATGACGCGACTGCTGCTCCTCATTTCGCGACCGGAGACTTGAAATCAATCCCTCGACTGGAATTAGAGTTCGCGACTGCTGCTGCTGCGATTGGAAACTTGAAGTCGACTGTCGCGACTGCTGCTGCTGCGAGTTCGCGACTGCTGCTGCTGCGAGTTCGCGTCTGCTGCTGCTGCTCAGCTTGAAAAAGTACAGAGAAGAAGAAGAGGAGGAGTTTTTTCTTGAAAAGTACAGTAAAGTACAGAGAAGAAGAGAGAAGAAGAAGAGGAGGAGTTTTTTCTTGAAAAGTAAAGGAAGTACACAGCTTTCTTATCTTTTTTCAAAAAGTAGAGTCTTTTCAACTTTTCTTGAAAAAGAAAACTAGAGACAAAGAGTTTCTCTAGATAAGTGTGTCCTTTTTTATTTATAAAATAAATTATACTTTTAATATTTATTATATTTTCTCTCTTCTTTAACAATTATACTCCTCTTATTTTGTATGTAATTATATCAAAATATGCAATTCATTATTATATATATTTCATAAATATTTTTAGTAATATTTTATTATATATATATATATATATATATATCCACTTATTTGGTATTAATTGGCGCCTCGATTCAAAAAGGCGAGCGCCTCGCCGCTCGCCTCGCCGCGTGGCGAGGCAGGCCCTTGTCGCCTTTTGTCTCCTCTCGCCGTCCAAAACATTGCCCCGCCCAACCCCAACCCCCACCCCCCACCCCCACCCATTGAACACACACAGAGATTAAATATTGATAATAACATAAAAGGAATGTAGTTTTACTTTCTCTGTTTTTACCTTACAACACTCTCTTGTTACTGGTTATTATATAGATTAGGCAGAATGTCGCTAAAGGTTGAACTTGGACGTCCTCCAAATATGTTTTCATGAATTGGTGCAGTGAACATACGGGTAAATATATTGGACTTATTGGTTGCATACTAGGATTAAAATGAAGCGACCTATTCAGCCTATTTATAGTTATGTACAAAGTAATATACAAGTCAAGACTTGGTGTCCTCAGTTAATTGAGTTGTGTGAGCTTTTTATAGGGCCTCTGTGCCCAACAAAAAGAATTGGTTCTATTTCCTGTTCTTTTATGGTTAGTGATAGTTTTGCAAGGTATGCCTTTTTGAGATATACCTGCATTAATAGTGGAGAAAATATTCATTCTGGTCATTCTTACTGGCATGGAGGGCCTCCTTTCATTGGCTGACAGGAAAAAAATGGAAGCGTATCATCATGGGCTTTTAAATAAATGATCACTAATAAAATAATGTCTTCTTTTGTTTTAGAATTTTAAGATTTTTCCCCCATCACTGAAGGTTATTTTTTTGATTGTAGATTAGTCTAGTTGGCCAGCTTCATCTTCTTTCTTCAGCGGTGACTATGTTGGCTGTACCTTCTCCTTCTTTGACTGCTACTTTGGGACGTAAGTATATTTGTGGACTGCTACTCTTTTTGTATTATACAAAATTTATCAAGATTTCGGATGAGGTTGTGCTGGTTTTGCCACTAAATAGCTTACAATCATGAAGGTGGAGGAAACTCTCCAGCTGTCGCTGTTCCGCTTGTTGCTGTGGGAACTCAAAGCGGTACAATAGACGTGATTGATGTCTCTGCCAATGCTGTCAGCGTTAGCTTTGCAGTCCATAACAGTGTTGTCAGGGGATTAAGGTGGCTTGGGAATTCCCGGCTGGTTTCTTTCTCGTACTCACAGGTGACAAATATAAACAGCAAAAAATTCACTATTTCCAAGGAGAAACATAATGTTGGCATCTTCTCTACCTGTTGAGTGTCTGTTTAGATTTCTATCACCGAGGAATCTTCCATTGTATATTTTTTTTCCCTTGCATATAGACTATCATCACAAGTAACATCTATAATCTATATAATCATAGTCTATAGAGAGGCATTACGGCACCTCCTAAGACGTGATTCTATTTATTTATTTTCTCAGATTTTCCCCCATTTCCCCTTCCCATTTAATAGTCAGGTGATATGGCATCTCTCTGCAGCCAAGATTCTTATATATCTACTCTTCCAGATTATGCCTTTCTTTTTCTTTCAATTATATGTCTTTGTTCATTCCTCTTCTCCTATTTATTTTTGATAATCGTGGTGTTCTAGCCAGCTTGCGTGCACCTCGATTAATTCCATGAGGCACCTGCTGCCTTCCACCAACTCATGATCTAGGTGACTCTATCCACCAAGGCTTAGACAAATGAGAAGAAATCACCTAGTTTTTTTCCTTTTGCAGGGAATTGAATCTGAGACCTCATGATTTTCAACCCACTTCATCCCACACCCCTGGGGTTTCTTTTCTCCTATTTATGGTCCTTTCTTTAGGTAACGAAATAAATTTTCATATTAATGTGTACTGGTGTGAAAAGTTATTAGGCGTAAGAATCAAATGTAGGGATTTTGTTGAAAACTTGAGAAAAGAATTTTTTTTTTTTGAGGAAAGAAAAGAAAATATTTACTGATGTGTTTGAGAGATAGTTGGGGAAGAAATATAGAAAATAACTTAAAATGGTAGGAGACAAACTCTTTGCAGAAGAAAGGCAAAAAATGTGTAGGGAAGATGAAGAAAACAAAGAAAGAAAGAAGGAGAAAAAGAAAAGCCAAAAGTAAAATTAAAAAAAAGAAAAAGGAGAAGAGGGATACAAATTAGTAATCAACTAGTTTGAATTTGACAAGTGAAGATCTTAAAAGGAACTACTTGAATACTTCAAATGTATACAATTGAGAAGGGAATAAAAGGGTAAAATTTATGCATCTACACTTGTTTCGAAAGTGCTACTAAGAAACTGTATAGGTTGCACCCAAGGGTGTGGCCTAGTGGTCAATGAAGTGATTGAGAGCCATGAGGTCTCAGGATCTAATCCCAACGGAGACAAAAGCACTAGGTGATTCTTCTCGTCTGTCCTAGGCTCCTAGCCTTAGTGGACAGAGTTACCTGGTACTCTGGTAGTTGCTGGTGAGAGGTGGCTGGGTATCTCGTGGAATTAGTCGAGGTGCATGAGAGCTGGTCCGGACACCACGATTATAAAAAAACAACTATATAGGTTAATTTTATACAGAGTTGACCTAAGAGTCTTTTTTCCCTTTTAAATTGTTTAAATTTTGCTGTATTAAAATGTGAAGAATGCTCTTTTAAATTTGTCAAGTTGTTCCTTAGATTTTCTTGAAAGGAATTTCCAAGGCAAATGTTAAACACAAGAATTTACAATATGTATTTTTTGGTTGAAATTAAGGTTGATATTGATATCTACTTATTAAAATTGCTAAAATTTTGCAGTGTAATATTTTATGGGCTAATTTTCTTTGTAGTTCAATTGTTGTGAAAACCTTTTCTCTTTGAATGCAAGAGCTGTTTCAACACTTCTGCTTTTGGATTTTGTTGCTGTGATGTTGTGGCTACTTCATTTTATTTTCACTTAAGGTTATGTTTTGACTTGACTGTTATGTTTTCAAACCTTTTCTCTTTGAAAGTTTAAGTTATGCAAATTACTGTTGTGTTTAAGTTTTGAACTTGTATGTTTATATTGTCTTTCGAAGAAAAATTAAAATTATTTTTATTTTTGGAAAAACCTTGTTCTTTTTTAGTTAGATTAAGATTTGAGTATTTAAAAGGATCATTTCATTAATTAAAGAAATCTTTTGCAACCATGTGAAGTATAGGCATATTCACTAGTTTCAATATAAAAAGGACTGGTCTCACACAGAATCTTCATTTTGGACTTCAGGGTACAGAAAAAGCAGGTGGCTACATCAATAGGCTCGTTGTGACATGTCTTCGAAGTGGACTCAATCGACCATTTCGAGTTCTGCAGAAACCAGAGCGAGCACCTATTAGAGCTTTAAGGGCTTCATCTTCCGGCAGGTGCATTTGTCAACTTGTCAATATTGTGTGCAATAAAAGTTGAAATGCTTTTGTTTTTCTTGACTCAATAGTGTTAGCGAGATCTTTACTCTATATGACCAGGAGTAGTTAAGCTTTGCTGAAGGATGTAGTATTGTACTATTTCATTATAAGAGGCATGTATGTGCTAGGGAATGGGAAATCTTCAAAATTTCATTTGGCCAAGCTCCAGAGCATTTTCATGAATTTTGAGTTCAGATTTATATGGACTGTTCATTAGTGTGAACATTCTTTTGACAGTAGAAAAGATAATGTGGCACCCATTTTATGTGTCATGGGATCTCAGTATATCAAGGATGTCCCTGCCAGCCCATGAATTTAAAGACATTACTGTTATTGACTTGTGAAACATGAAAACAAGGCTGGGGAAGATCTACAAATTTGTGAATTACTATATGCAGATGATACTGTGATCTTCTGTGACGCCAAGACTGAGCAGGTGTGTTTCATCAGAATAGTATTAGTAATCTTTGAGGCAGTGTCAGGGCTTTCTGTGAACTGGATAAAAAGCAGCATGTTTCAAGTCAAGGAAGTAGCTAACATCCAGTGTTTAGCAAATATTTTGAGTTGTAAGATAGAAAATCTCCCAACTACATATCTAGGGATGCCATTGGGTAACAACCACAAAGAATTAGAAATATGGGATGGAATTGTGGAGAAGACTGAGAAAAAATTAGCCACCTGGAAGACACAATACCCATCTCTGGGAGGAAGAATAACAATGATCAATTCTGTCTTTAGATGCTCTCCCTACTTATGTTATGTCTCTCTTCCCCTTACCTGCAAAGGTGGAAGATAGATTAGATAAACTAAGGAGAGATTTTCTTTGGTTGGGCAACAAGGAAGGAAAGGGCATTCACTTGGTCAAATGGCAAACTGCCCAACTAAGCAAGAAATCAGGAGGTCTTGGCATTAAGAATCTAGGTCTGCAAAATAGGTGCTTACTGTCAAAATGGCTATGGAAGTTTGGTAAAGAGGGGCAGGCTCTGTGGAAGGATGTTATTGTTAGCAAGTATGGACAAACTGATTCATGGACATCCAACACTGTGACCAACACCTATGGGGTCTCAGTTTGGAGGTCTATCAGAAATTTGTGGCCAAAACTAGCGAGGAACATATGCTACAAGGTGGGTGAGGGGACTAGGATCCTTTTTTGGAAAGACAAGTGGATAGGACAGAACTCCCTCATGGAGGACTTTGCAGATTTGTACTCTTTTTGCGACAACCCTGGAGCATCTATTGCTGAGATGTGGTCTCAGCAAGGGTGGAATATAACCCTTTGGAGGCTCTTAAATGACTGGGAGGTGGATAGAGTAGCCAATTTACTGCAAAGGTTGGAAGATTTTCCGGGACTCAACACTAATCCTGATGCAATCAGATGGAAACATGATAGGGATGGGGAATTTTGTGTTGGAAGAATGTACAAAAGAGACCTGGCAACACACCCGGGGGCCGGGGGGCATTTTGGACCTTGGAAACAAATTTGGAAATCCAACATCCCAACCAAGATAAAGTGTTTCGCATGGTCAGTGTGCAGAAGAGCATGTCTGACTCAGGAGAGACTGAAAAAAAGAGGATTTCAGATTGTTTCTAGGTGCTTCTTTTGCCATGAGAAGGAGGAAACAAACAATCATTTGTTCCTTCACTGTAGAGTGACTTCCCAGATATGGTATATGTTTCAAAGCATTATTCAAGATCCTTGGGTGGTGCCTGAGCATACTGCTGACCTACTAAACTGTTGGATGAGAAGAGGGGGGAGTAAAACACAGAAAAAATGGTGGAATCTAGTTCCATCTTGCATGTGGTGGTCAGTTTGGAAGGAAAGAAACAATAGGTGCTTTAAGAATATTACTAACCCAATGCAGAAAGTTAAAGAAAACTGCATTAATACTCTATATTTTTGGTGTAAAGAAGAGGGTATATATGAAGTAGATCAGTTAGTAGATTTCCTAGGCTCTTTGTAATCATGACTACTTGACCTTTGAATTTTTATTTTTTTTTGTTTGGTTGCCAGCATACCCTCATTGCTGATGAATACAACTTTACCATTATCAAAAAAAAGAAACATGGAAACAAGTTTTTCTTAATTAATAAAATAAAAAACATTTTCTGAAAAAAGAAATGTAGAGAGACAAATAAGTCAGTCTCTTCCTCCTGTTCTCCATTGCTGATGCACTTCAAATTGTTTTAATTCAAGCTCATTCTTTTTTTGTGTTTTTGAAACTTCTAGTCGAATTACAGCTTTGTGCCCATGTATTACTTCCTCTACATTGTTTTTTTCTATTGGTAATTCCTTTGCATTGTTTATAAAGAAAAAAATTGGAGTGGGGTGTTCGGGAGGTTGTTTTCCAGGCTTGCCCAATGACTGACCCTCTTCTTCCATTCCTTAACCCATTTAGATCATTGATAACACATGTAATCTTTTAAGCGCAGCATAATTGCTTGGGAAAGGGAATTCTAAGGAAACTCTTTAGGACAATTTAGATTATAAACCGAATGGGTATTGATTTTCTCTTTGCTTTCTACATAACTGTGATTTAAGTGATTGCTTCTAGCTAATGGTTTGTTCCAAAAAATGTGGATTTACTCACCATGTGTGTTCTCTTTATTCCGCATCTTATACTATGTCCTTTTTATCATCTCTCATTGAGCTGATAAAAGTCTTTGATGTTCCCTAATCTTTTAAGCCTAAAAATGGTCTGTCATGTAGGTACCTATTGATTTTGTTTCGTGATGCACCAGTAGAAGTTTGGGCTATGACTAAGACACCAATCATGGTAAATATGTTCTTTCTCTATTCTCGCCATGATTCATGTTGAGTAAAATATGGTTTCAGGTTGTTTCAATTAATGTTTGGATCTTGAGATAGCATTTTTGAAATTAATGAAAGTATTGTGGATTCATTTCAAAAAATGAAGGTATCGTGGATTGTAAGTTGACCCAATTAATGAGATTAAAGCGTAATATTTTATTAAACTGTGGATTCTAAGTGCTCTGAAGTTGCTCATAGCGAACACAGTTACTTCCCTACCCTTTTCTTTTATAACAATGGTACCCGGTTAGTAAAAGTGCACCTCAGCTATTCATTCAAGTACTTGTTACCAACCCACAACACACATGTATGTAATGCTGCCACAAGGCCTAGGCAGATGGGAATAGATCACTTAGTTTTTTTTTTGGTCTTTTGTCTTTGCTGGGAGTTGAACTGTTCTGCAAGGTTTTCACTTATTTCATTGACGATGATAGTTACTTCCCCACCCTTAACGGATAAAAGGAAAAGAAAAATGTGTTTGTTTTCCATCCTCTTTTCTATGAGAACTGTGAAGTTCTTGCATGCCAAAACTTTACTTGTTGCTCAAAGAACGTCTTTCTAGATTAAGATATGAGTTGTTTTTCTAAGATTCTATCAATAAAGAATCTTTTAGGATCTTGGTTGATTTTAGTATGTAGGACTTCATGGGTGATTGTATAATCTTCTGACCAATTCTACCAGAATGATCAACCATCTTATATTTTGGTATAGTTGTTGAGAATATAATTAAGAATATAAAAGTGTGTTCTCTATAAAAGCTTAAGCTTTTAGATGAGATGATCACACATTTCAACATGGCATCAGAGCCATGTCCACCCAAGTCTTATTTCACCCGATGTTGGCCTCATCTTATATTATCTACGCTCCAAATTTCCAATTATGGGCGTGCGGAGGGGGTGTTGAGTCCAACAATGGAGTATTGTGAAGAGGTGATTAGATAGGATATGAGTGATATGACACACCTGCAACTTACAAAGGATATGACCCTAGATTGGAAGATATGAAGGACGAAGATTAGGGTAGAAAGCTAGTAGGTATTCAATTGTTGTCTAGTTTTCCTTATCAATATTATTATTATTACTCTCCTACTATCTTATTCTTCGATTTTATTATTAATTGTTATTTCCCTTGCTTTGGTTATCCTTTTATTGATTTTTGCTATTGTTTTTTTCCCCATTAGTTTTAGCATGACTTCTTCATTACTGTATTTTCTTTCATACCCAGTTTTTATTTCAGCCGAGGGTCTATTGGAAACAAGCTCTCTACCTTCACAAGGTAGTGGGGTAAGATTGTGTACACACCACCCTCCCCAGACCCCACTTGTAGGATTGCAATGGGTATGTTGTAGTTCACTCCAAATTTTCAATAAATTAGCGAGTAGTGACAAAGAAAAGCTTTAAGAATGAGTAATTCCGAGAATTATAGCTAACAGAGATATAGAATTGTAGAAGAGAGAGAGAAGAGTATGATATTATTCATGAACGAATAGCAATGTACATCAAGTACTGTATTTATACAATTGAGAATTTCATCTACATAGATGATAGTTCCTAACCAACTTTGTGACACATGAACAGTGTTAACTGTTTTCCTGAAAGTGCTAACTGCCTAACCGATTTTGTGACACATCAGCTCCTAACTGAATTGACTTCTAATTAACTTCTAATTCCCTATCTTAAGCCTCCAACCTTGCATCAATACCCCCTGTTTGAAGACCATGGTCATCAAAAAAAAGAGAGAAAAGAAAAGCTTTAGGAATCTAATATCCAGATTAGCTATGAAAAGATCAGTTTCTCTCACTTCATGCTGCAAACCTTCTTCACACTTAGGCAGTTAGGCTTTTGAAAAGATGCTCCCTTGGAAAAAACACAGCGTTTGTATCAGGTTTTGAAACGTGGAATATGAACGCTTTGCTATTTAGGATTTGCTTACCATGCAATTCAGTGTCAGTCCCTTGTTCAGTCATGTGCTGTTTCTGTATCTGAACACGTCAAGTTACTTGTAAAGACTTATTCAACATATTGAATTGGATCTAACTGGATTGTGAACTACCTTGTGGAAATGATGACCATATGCTTGTAGCTACCCTAGTGTCACCAGTACTCCTGAAAAAGCTGACTAAGTTAATCCCGCTTGGTGATGGTTCCTTGATTATTTTAGGATGTTCTCTCACAAGTATATTGATGTATAGTTAGAAAATAACATCTTTTTGTCTGCCTGGTTGGCGTTAATCTGCCATTGCATTATTTATTCTTTACTTTCCAACTTTTATTGTATTATATTTTTCAATGCAGCTTAGATCACTAGCTCTCCCATTCACTGTGCTAGAATGGACTCTTCCAACAGTACCACGGCCATTGCCTAAAGATCGTCCTGCCGTAGCGTCAACAGAGACATCCTCCCCAACAAAAGAAGCAGTTGCAGCAGCAGATGCTAGTGAGCTCAGTTTACTTGATTTTTCACGCATTACTTGAGTACATATTTCCTTACAAAATGATGCCTTCTATGACTGTTGTTTTTTGTGAATGCTAATACTTATGGAGTAAATTTTGACTGCAGAAGGAGCTGGGACAGATGGATCTCAAGATGAATTTTCAGAAAGTTTCTCTTTTGCACTAGTCAATGGTGCACTTGGAGTTTTTGAGGTTCATGGTCGAAGGATCCGTGACTTCAGGTATTTTCTTCTAATGTTTATAAAACAACGATAGTCAATCAGTTAGCATTTGGTGGGCTAACTGTCTAAGTTGATATTTTTCCTATGGTCTTGTAGAATTAGTTACAAATATTTCCCTTCTGATTTCATTTTACCAAGGAATATTATATCCAATCAAATTTCGGGGGTGGTAGGGAGTGTTTGAATGCATGGTCAAAGCTATGGAAGAGCAATTGACTTTTTATTGTTATAGCCTGGCAGATAATGCGAAGGTATAGTGATCCTTTATCAAAAAGTGAATATTTTGGTTTAACGATTGAATCAGTATTATGAAGCAATATGGATTTGGCAAAGGGCTGACCTTTAGATTAGTTTCCTCTGTCCTTTCTCTCTCTCTCTCTCTGTATGTGTGCATTATTTGTCTTTCAAGTTGGGCAGAAACTAATTATATCTTTTTATATTTCAATTTTTAATTACTGCAAAGGTTCTTTTGTGGATCAAATAATGCTGAGTCTTTGTAATCTGCTTAAGCTACAAGCAGTCAGCTGCTAAATGGACAATTCTGATCCTGGCCTATATGCTGGGAACAAGCTGATTATATAACAAGAATTTAAATGTGTATCCCTGTGGCCTACTAGCAATCAATGTAATTGATTGAATACTTTTGGTGAACCTTTGCTTTTCCTTGAGTTCTGAGCTCCGGTTTGTAGCTTTATTTATGACTTGGTAACAAAAATAAGGACTTCATAACATGTGTTCAATTGTATTGCAAGTTTCTGTTATTTTGTTATGAGGTATGTGTTGCAGAGACTGCAAGTTATCAGATTATTGGTGGTCTCTTTTATGTGTCATTGTATCATCTAGCAAGAAAGAAAATTTATTAATAAGAAAAGAAAAATTCTGTATTATCGGTTTTTGTTAGGTTCAATGGTAAGTAAAGATGCCAAGTTTCTGGGACAATCTAAAATAGAAGTGTAGGCCACTTTTGAGGAATATACAAAGTTACCAGTTTCAGAAAAAGAAGTGTAGGTCACATTTTTTTTCACCTTCCTTAAAGTGTTGCCTGGGTGAGAGCGAAAATCAGATTACCTTACCTTTGAATCTGCTTACCTCTTTCAATGTCTTTGTTCTGCCATCAGCTGTACAATTGTACCTCACATAACATTGTCATTTTTCTAGACCAAAGTGGCCTTCATCTTCATTTGTTTCATCTGAGGGATTGGTGACAGCAATGGCCTATCGTCTGCCTCATGTGGTATGCCGTGTGTTCTTTTTACATCGAAGTGTCATTTGCTGTCTGATTGCTTATCTGTTAACAAGGTTGGCAATAATGCATCCGTTCTGTAGGTTATGGGCGACAGGTCAGGAAACATTCGCTGGTGGGATGTTACTACTGGACAGTCGTCCTCATTTAACACCCATAGGGAAGGCATCCGTAGAATCAAGTTCTCACCAGTTGTTCCTGGAGATCGTAGTCGTGGGCGTATTGCTGTTCTGTTTTATGATAACACATTCTCGGTATTTGATCTGGTAAGCGAGAAATTCCCCTTGTTGATTTCTTTGCATGTGCCTCAATATTCTGAGTGCATTTGTTTCCTCCTTCTCTATGGAAGTCGACATACCTGAAAATTTGTATTAGTTTTCCCTATCTTAGAAATACAGATTATCTATAGTTTTGCTGTTGATTAAGAGAATATATTTCCAGCTCTTTACCTTTGTCAAAAAAAAAAGAGAGAATATATTTCCCGTAGTATCAGAATCCCATTACTGCTTCATTTCGTAGAGTGATTCCTTATCTGTACAACAACGTACCCAGTGTAATTCCACAGGTGGGGTCTAGGGAGGGTGGTGTATACGCAGCCTTACGCCATTACCCCTACCTTGTGAAAGTAAAGAGGCTGTTTCTGTCTTTCTAATAGACCCTTGGCTCAAGTAAAGCATAATAAAATCAAGTATGAAAAGGGAGATTCAAAAGTGAAACAGACCTGAACATAATGGAGAAGAGAACAATAGAAACAACACATAATACGATAACCGAAGCGAAGGGTGATTCCTTATTTGTAGTCTTATCTCATTTAGATCCATAATACTTGAATAACTGAACTTCCTATTACCCTTCCCTCAAGTTCTTTGCATGGGTTTCGCCTGAAGATTCAATAATTAGCTGTTCAAAGGTTATGTGTTCTAATTGCTTCTAAACTATATTACATTTCTCATTTGCAGGACTCACCTGATCCATTAGCCAATTCAGTTTTACAACCTCAATTTCCTGGAACTCTTGTATTGGAGCTCGATTGGTTGCCTTTGCGATCAGATAAGAATGATCCACTGGTGCTATGTATTGCTGGAGCTGATAGCAGCTTTCGCCTTGTTGAAGTCAATATGTATGTCCCAACAAGCTTACTATTCTGTTTCATTATCTGTTTTATCTGTTCTCCCAGGTTATAAAATAAAAATTCAGTAACAATTGAAATGTACAAATCTGATGGGGTAGGAAGCAGCTTGTGTGCTCTAGACTCTGGAATAATTGCTCTGTAGGTTAATGAGATTTCTTGTCCTGCTCCTAGATGCGTAGTTACAGATAAAGTAATACTCATCTGGAGCCTTCATAAAAAGAAAGTAAGTAAATGCTTGTCTGAATAATGGCTCTGTAGGTTAATCAAATTTCTTGTCCTGCTCCTAGATGCGTAGTTACAGATGAAGTAACACTTACCTGGAGCCTTCATAAAAAGAAAGAAAGTAAATGCTTGTCTGGAGTTGCCAGAAGAATCCTTTATCTTGGTTTCTGCTTCTTTTTCCATAAGTTTGCATTCGTGCTTAGGAGTTGGGACAAGTTTATCATGATTTGATTGGTTATTTTGCTATGTGATTCTGTTTCAATTCGTTTTATTACTGGTCCTTTTCAATAAGTTTAATTTTAATTGTTTGGTATTCTGATTGTCTTTCTTTCACACACTTTTTTGAGGGAAATTGGCTTTAATTTGACTTATCATTACCTGCTACATTTTAGAGAATCCTGACACTGTAATAAGCTTCCAGAAACTGTTAAAGTTCCCCGCATTAGCCTTGAAAACTAAGAAATGCTAGTCCCCGTATAACACATAGGGAGAACAACTTAAGTGACTGCTGCGGTTGTGTCTGATATTGAGCAATTTATACCCTTGGAGGCAGAAATATGATGTTTGCAGTAGAAATTTGAAATACTTTAACTTGATGCAATTTCTTACTTTCTCCAATAACCCAAAAATTATCTCACTTGTTATAATTCAACCCTTTGTCTATTCTAGATGGATTTATTTTTCAGAGTTCCTGGTTTCTGACTTGCGTAACTTTGTAAAACTGTTTTTTTTTTTGCTTATGCAGGAGTGACAATAAAATGGTCCATGGTCCACAAGCTCGACCAGTCAAAGAAAGATTTCGACCAGTGCCTTTGTGTTCTCCCATATTACTACCCACACCACATGCCCTGGTAACTTTGCTTTTCCTTTTCTCCACAAAGCATGCTAAACTAACATAGATAGGATTGCTTTATTGAGAAGAATATTTAAATCTGTTAAGTGTCTCAAATTAGTTGATGGGATCCGTTGTTGCCTCCTTATATGGCCTTGGAGATTTCTGACCTCATAGCTAGCTTGTGAAGTCGAGTTAGGACGAAGGTCCATTTTTCTTATCAGTGTATCATAGCCAGACTGATCCCTATTGTTGTGTTAGCTAATGTTGGCTGGAACTCCAGTCTTCGCGTGCCCCGGCTATTGGTTTCCTATACTAATTGAGGGAATGAGCAGTTTTTTACTGGTATGTTCTAGGAGAACCCTCACTTGAAAAGCTAGCTCTTAGGGTTGTCAGGCTCAAAGTCCAATCAAAATTAACTTTTTGGTTTGAGGTTATTAAATTATTACAATTGTCAGTTCTTTCGTTGGCATGCAACAAATCCTGTGGCTTTATTTATGAGGCCTGACAAACCTAGATGGAAATTACATAACAAGGGTGTGTTCACAGTGAAATCATGTTACTGGAATCTTAACACAAGGCAGTCAATGGTAGACATTTGGCCTTGGAAGTTAATCTGGAAGACCAAATGCCCCTCAAAGGTAGCTTGTTTTTGTTGGTTGGTTTGTACACATGAGGCCTTACAGAAAAGGGGATGGCAATTTTGTTCAAGATGTGTCATGTGTGAACAGGAAGCAGAAGTCAATGACCATCTGTTCCTTCATTGTAAGCAGCGTTGAGCCTATGGAACATGTTTTTGGTTCTGTTGGGAGTTAAATGGGTGATGCCTAGCACAACAAAGGAACTACTAAATAGCTGGAAAGGTATTGGGAACAGAGGAAGAAATGAACACTGGTGGAGAACTATCCCTGCTTGCATATGGTGGACCCTCTGGAAAGAAAGAAATTTAAGAAGTTTTGAGGGACAAAAGACTAACTTACAGAAGGTTAGAATGAATTGTATAAGCCTTTTGTTTTTTTGGTGTAAACAGAATCTTGTAGGGGATATAGTAGATTTAGTTGATTTTATAGGAAACTTGTAAAGTATACCCATGGGTGGGATGTAAGTTTCCAATTCATCATTTTTTGGATGATGAATTTTTTGGTGTGAATACAAAGTTACCCTTCTCTCAAAAAAAATCCTGTGGTTTTATTTTTGTTTAACAATTTTCATATCGAAGTTGGAAATAAATATTTTTGTTACCTCTTTGTTTTTTTTTCTGGTTATTGCAGGCATTACGTACAATCTTACAGTTAGGTGTGAAGCCATCATGGTTTAATACATGGAGTACAACCACAGATGACGCGAACCACCAAGTTCCTGGAACTCCAACATCTGGAGATCTTCGTAACCACATGATTGAATCACCCCGCATTGGCGATTCTGTAGTGCCTGAGATGCTTCTCAAAGTACTGGAGCCTTATCGTAGAGAAGGTATTATTTTAGTGTAATATTATATTATGTTGTAGGATATATTATCTAGCAGCATTTACACTTAAATTTTGCATAAAAGACAGTACACTTGGTGAAGTATTTGACATGTTTCTACGTCTGTTACTCAAGGGTGCATACTTAATGATGAGATGGTTAGACTCTATGCTGGTCTAGTGGATAAAGGTTCTGCAGTAAGGTTTGCCTTTGCTGCTGCTATATTTGGGGAACCCATGGAAGCTCTTTTCTGGCTGCAATTACCGCGAGCTCTAAACTACTGGATGAAAAGATTGACTAACAAGTCTCCAGCAAGAGTCCCTCAATCAGCTTCCACGTCAGAACTTGATGAAGTATCAATGTTAAATAGGATATCATCAAAGGGAAAGTCGGGGACCGAAACGGGGAAAAATAATTCTTTGGTTAGTATTATCAAATAAATTCTGCTGAGTGTTCATGAAACAGATAATCTGCTCATAGTTTGACCTCTTAACTGTGTGTCTGCTCACCAATTTCTCAGGAATGGTTTTTCACCTTCTAAGTTAGGTGCCTTTAGTGGCTTGCCAAAAACAAAAAAATAGAAGAAGAAGAAAGGAATTAGGTGCCTTTAATTCTATTCCCAGGATATCTGTTGATCTTATGGCTTCTCTCCGGCAGGGAAATGGTCAACTTCAGCTGATGGCCTTTGAACAAGAAGAGTTGTGGGGGCGTGCTAATGAGCAGATTCCTTGGCATGAAAAGCTGGAAGGAGAAGAGGCAATTCAAAACCGTGTACATGAGTGAGTGTCCTCTATATAACTGGTCTATTTATATCTGCTTATGCCAACACACCAAGATTGTTGGTCAATGAGGTTGACAGGGTTGGCCTAGTTTAGTTTGAAACTTGTATATCCTCCAATCTGTAAGTAGTGAACATGAGAATATTTAGCTTTGTTAATTGTCAAGGCAGGAAATAATCTGAAACTAACAGTCAAGAAACTACACCAAAATCAGAAGAAAAAAAAAGAGGCAAGAACTAGAGGCCGAGAAATGGTAGACCACAGCAAAGAGATAACTGAAACTTAAAGGCAAAACAACAAGAAGTAATCTGTAACTAGGCAGAGAGGCAGAGAACAAGAAGAAAGAAGAAACTAGTAAGATAGATCAACAAGATAGGTTTCAGAAATAATAACCAGAACATGAAGGAAAGAGAATGAGAGAGATAGAACCTGGTCATTAGCATTACCATCCAAGTGATGAAGTCCAGAATACTACTGATGCATACTGTCATAAGCTTCAACAAATTAGTGATTGAATGATGAATCCCATCTTGCTTTTATTTGCTCTTCTGAAATATTTGCATTGTTGAGTGTCTACATGGAGGAGCTCACATTGCCAAAATGAGAAGGTGTGTGTGTGTGTGATATCTCTTGATGCGCCCCAAGTGGTTGGACTGAATGCAGATGCTTTTGAAATGATTGAGAGTTACATTTATTAAAGAAGAAACAGAATCACGAGTCTGTTATTGCGAATATTCCTGGAAATCTCACCAATCCCTGAAACTAGTGACGTAACAGAACCAATATCATTTATTGCTTTCTTTAGGAACAACAGAACATATAAAGGAATTATTTTCATCAAAAAAAAAAAAAAAAAAGAACATATAAAGGAATCAAGAATTAGGGTTTTCATCATATGAAAATTAATTTCTGGCCTTCACATGCATTTCATTAGGTGACTGTCATTTGACCTTGAATTGTTGAATAAGATAGCTTTGTTTCTGATTACCAGATTAGTATCGATTGGAAACCTAGAAGCTGCAGTTAGCTTACTGCTCTCCACGCCTCCAGAGAGCTCATATTTCTCTGCAAATGCATTGCGTGCTGTTGCCCTTTCTTCAGCTGTATCGACGTCTTTACTTGAGCTGGCTGTGAAGGTGCTTCTTCGTTTCAATGTTTCATTTTATCTTTTCCAGATAAATTCCTTCTCTTTCTTTGTGTTGGTGTCTTTGTTAAGTCACTTGTTGTGATGCTTGTGTAGGTTGTTGCTGCCAATATGGTTAGAACAGACCGGTCCTTGTCTGGAACACATCTTCTTTGTGCCGTTGGCAGGCATCAAGAAGCTTGTTCTCAGGTAATGTTCTCCATATGTTTTCTCTTTTGTTAATGATCTTGATGCATTGAACATAAATTGATTGATGCTAAAGTTACATGCCTTCATTTTATTGAACTTTAATGGGCTAGATTTATCGACTATCTGCAGTGTACTTATTGCAGATTGAGCTTGATGCATGATTAAATCTTATAGCATCTTGATCTATTCACTTATCTTTCCTACTTGGTGGAACCATTCACTGTTCTTGTCTGGTTCTATGTTCTCAGGCTGATTTCTGCATGTTGAAAATTGTGACTAGCTTGATAAATGATATATGTATGAAATATACACATATATTGTATATATGTATGTATGTATAGGTCGGGGCATCTTTTTCCACCATGTTAAATCATTATTGATCTTCTAAAAGCGAGTGAAGAATGATGTGATGTGTATAAATTGTGCTTGGTATGGTGGACTTCTTTTTTCAGAAAATCAGTTTCCAGTGGGAAAGGAGGACACTAGTAAGATTTTTCCTGAGTTATTGTAGTATTAGTATTTTTGTCCCTATCATATTAAACCAAGCACATATAACCTTTAATTAAACTAAAGGTTCAAATTTGGTCCTTAAATTGACGGAAGTCAACTGACAGTAATCCGTATTAATGAAAATGCTGGTTCCATTGCGCTACTTCAAGGTCAAATATGGTATTTTACCATCTCATAGACTGGAGCAATGTTTCTAGCCTCGTTTTTATCTAGTGATGAAAAATTTCCCAAATCCTGCAATTGAATTGCGAGCAAAAATTTTGCTGCCCTGAAGGGTGCTGGTAGTGATTGTGATAAGGAGGATAAAGATGAGTTGTTGTGTAAAAACCAAGACTTACAATGTCAATGGTACAATTGCACATTATCTGAAGTAAGCTGAAGCATGGCCTTGAATGAGATTTTGCCCATTGGAGATTTTAGTAGTGTGAAATTTTTTGTTCCTTTTGATCTTGGTGAGCGTGTTGAATTAATTAGCTCCTTTGTGAGGATATTTGACGAGGAAACATTGTTAAGGTCCTTGCAGTCTTCTGTCAACTAGTGGAAGGCGCTGACTATGAAGTTATGGGTGGAATGTGACAGGGATGATGAATAGCATAATGAACTTAAAACTCATTTTGACTCCACAAGACAATCACTTATTGAGTGATTGGAAGGGAGGCGATATTTATTGATAAGAGTGGAAGTGCAGTAATTAAGAGGGAGCTTGTAATTTTGGTTAGGGCTGTAAATTTTTGAAGGTGGCCAGCATGTCCTTAATGCTGAAGAATACAACTTTACCAATGTTCAAAAAAAAGAATGGAAGTGCAGTTCTTGATTTTGTTTGTCCGATCCACTCCATCATGGTGAAATTGGAGGCAGTTAGATGAATAGAAACTGTAGCGTGCCTGGAAATTACTGGTTGTAACTATGCTGCTTGGACTCTTTAAAAATACCGCTGATTGTGTGTTGGATCCTCCAAAACTATCTATTTTTGGAGGATCTGACACAGGTCTGGCAGCATTTTTGGAGGGTCCAATCAACATGGGTTCCGATCTCTTCAGGAAGGTTCAATGTCTTTGAGAGACACCCTAGTTATCATCATGTCTTCAGATTACATTCCTTTAAGAATTTATAGGTGAAGAATTCAACACAGTTCCAAATCCAGAATTGCCCTTGGAAAACATTAAAGTGCATTGGATTCAGTCCATGTCAGGATCAAAGTATCTAATCTATTTCAAGGTCAAATGCACTTAGTCGGTTAGTCCAATAATATGGAGAAGTTTTTTTTTAGAAAAAGGCAGCAACTCATGGGCGAAAACTGCCTTTTCCTTGTGGGAAATGTTTTATTCAAGAAATGTTGTTTCCACCAAAATCGGGATAATGACTTTCCATTGCTTTTGGGAAACATCATTCTCTTTTGCAAATATCCCAACCTTTACTCCTTATCACTTGCTTTAACCACTTTTGGATCTTTTTGTTAATTTTCATTTGAATACATTATTATCAATCTGTAATACTCAAAGATATCACCAAGACACTATCATCAAAATCTATCTTACACTTTATACGTTTAAGCTGTGACAATTACACCTATACCCTACCAAACACCAGAAAATTATCCAAGAAATGTTTTTCCAGGGTAAAACATTTTCCACATAAAATGTTTTCCACTGAAAATATTTTCGTTTGTACCAAATGCATCCATAGCTGGGTCGTGTTTTCATCTTCGTAGTCCCCTAACTAGGGCATCTTCTGTAGTTGCTTACATGCTACAAGTTTTACTTCCTCTTACTAATCTATTTTTCTGAGAATTATTCCTTTCATTAGCCATTATAAATGGACTTGCACAGATTTTGCAACTCCAGTTACATGCCACATTTCATATTTCTCTACTTGTTGGTTAATTTCATGTTGTATCTATTTGGCAGTTACAAGATGCTGGATGCTGGACTGATGCTGCAACATTAGCTGCAACACATCTTAAAGGAACTGATTATGCAAGGTTAGTACCTATCTCTGATAGAAGAGAACATGGAAGTTCTATGACCACTATGATTTGCTTACAATATACTTGTCAAAAATGGCGAACTTAAAATTTCGGTCCTACAGGGTTTTGCTGAGGTGGGCTCAGCATGTTCTTCATTCTGAACACAACATTTGGAGGTATCATCTTTTCTTCATATGGTATTTTCCAGAAAACACATGGTTCCCTTAATTAGTAATAACTCAATGCAGGGCACTGATCTTGTATGTTGCTGCTGGTGCACTGCCTGAGGCGTTAGCTTCTCTTCGTGGGGCACAACAACCAGACACAGCAGCCATGTTTATACTGGCTTGCCAGGAAATCCATAGTGAATATCTATCTAGCTTGGATGATGAATTAAGATCTTCAGATAAGTTGGTTAACTTGCCTGGACTGAACCCAGAAAGTGAAGATGTCCATGCAGTTGGTGAATACTATGGACAATACCAGAGAAAACTGGTCCATCTTTGCATGGACTCCCAACCTTTCTCCGACTGAGAAAACTTTTGCTGGGATTCCTTTTACAACGTGTCTTAAGATCTCTGTCTCAGCAATCCGAGTGATCAGAACAAGCTCCCCATCCTTAACCATACATTTGAGCTAAAAACTCGAGACATTTAAGCGATTGTCATAAAATGCCAAGACCCTTGCCCGAACTACAGTTTGGCATCAGCTCAGATTGAAAAGACTTAAGCCTGTCAAATTAAAGTTATCCAATACAGAAGTAATTGCAGTTCTTTGGGGGTCGACCATGGCAGAATGGACGATGCTTTCATCCTGGTTGCAGTTGTTCTTGACATGTATACGACTCACAATTTCATACCACTGAGATGATTGTTCTGTTCAAGTGTTTTGTGCCATAATACACGTCCTTCGAAAGCTTGCCACATTGCAAAATCAATTCTTTTGTATTGGAATGGAACTGTAAATTGATTGATTGATTATGTAATAGCATTGAGTTATTGAGTTCATACCTTCATTGTTAAGGGGTGATTGGGTGTCAAATTGACGGGTTATTAGAAGGGTTTTAGAGCAAACAGAAAATGTTTGGTACAAAAAATGAAGTTGAAAATTCTTATAAAGTTAGGATATTGCGTGAAGCCCCATAACCCTTAGATAGCATACGACTGTAGATGTTGAAGAATCTGCCCGAATAGGGGAGGGCAAAGTCGTGTATGAGCATGACGAAGTATATTGGAGTTCGGAGCCAAAAGGGCAAAAATTTGTCAAAAATTTTCAAAGGGAAACATTTAACGCCCAAATTAACGTCTTTTAAATCAGGTCAAACTAGGTAAGACTCAAATTTCTATGCTTCTGGTAATGAGAAGAAAGCAGTAGTAAATTGGATAATTTTAATTCGATTATAATCAAATCTTATATGATAGTAAAATTTAAATTTCTTTTTCATCATATAAGATTTGATTATAATCGAATTAAAATGATCAAAAGAAAAAGTATTTTCTTTGAGTCAAACTTCCTATCGCCATAGGTTCGTAACCTAAGTAACGCTTTGAATAAAATAAAATTAAAAAAGTAATAATTAAAATACAAACCTTGCCAAAAATTACATATTTTGACCAAAACCATTTAGGGGTCGTTTGGTACAAAAATGAGTAATGCAGGGATTAGTAACGCAGGGATTAATAATGCAGGGATTAGTAATGCAGGGATTAGCAATGCAGGGATTATTTTTTATCCAGTGTTTGGTTTATTGCTTATTCAAATCTTGTGTTTGGCTTAGAACTCTTAAAAAAGAACTTTTTTCCAATTTTACCCTTGAATTATTATGTTATCTATTTCATGTAATTACCATATTTATTACGATTAAAACTTGAATACAAAGTGCTTAACAAATTTAATTCACTTGAGGAAGTCTCAAGTCATAAACGAGAAGACGTTATTTTAAGTACCCCGACCAAGGCGTACCTCCCTCCTCTGTTAAGAAAATAAGAAAATATAAAATAAAACTAAAGTTCAAGCAGTGTGGACAGCAGCAGAAGTTTCTAATGTTAAAAGAAATATAGTTTGATCACAGCTTCATATAAAGTTAGTAAAATTAAGCAACATGAGCAAGCCACGTGAAGCTTTCCTGCTACATTGTCTCTATCCCAAATATTGAACATTGTAAAACTTCAAACATTTTCTTTGCCAATCTATCATAGACAATGCTGCATAATCCAAAGACGAACCCCTTTATTGCAGGTTTGAGGTTTCTTTCATCTGTTTCAAGCGAATCCAAAGTCTATTTTTGGCTGCACGTCAAAGTGCCAGTTTTGTCCGAAAGGACTATATGAACTTACCCCAACTCCTCATTTAAGTTTAAAGTATGAGCTTGAGCAGGAGTTCCTGTCTCATCATCGTACATAGTAATTTCCTGATTTATGAATGATGCATGTAGGACTTCCGCGACTTCAATAAAGATATAGAGCGATATGGAAATTAAATAACCACACAAAATAAGTGCAGTGAGCAAATACAGAAGGCCAGACAACTCAGTCTCACTTATATCAGCTTGACTTTGAAGTGAAGCACAACAAAGGAAAAGAAGCAAAAGAAAGAATATACATATAGAAAATCCATTCATTTCACATTTCAGTATATACTGAGAAAAGGAGAAGCGAGAATCATGTACATCAATTGACAAAAGCAAGCCAAATAAACACATTTACATACATCATTTGAGTTTATCACAAGTGACACTACATTCAAGTTTTTCCATAGATTCTAGTTACACAAAACCTATTGTCCTCGTGTCTGTCTTACGCCAATCATTTTCAATATAGGACATAATCCGAGGTATCAAAAAGTGACACTACACTCAAATATTTAAAGGTCTTCAATTAAGCAAAACTAGCAAAATGAACTTTCCACTTATCTTGCAGTCTACCATACTTTAAAGTTTATCATTGATGATCATAAACATCATAGTTTGATGCTCAAGTTCACCCATGCGTATAAATAATTCCATCTTTTTGACGTCATCACAAAGAACTATTGTTGCTTTGATGCGTTGCTCTGTGGAGTACAAGTCAAATATAGGGGATTCAATGATGGAATAAATTTGATCACGAAGATCAGATTGGTCATGATTTCCAATCTTGTCAATCAAGGCACCCATTCGTTTGTCTTGACTGTCAGTAAAGTTTTTTATAACCTCAACCATACCTTTAAGAAATATCTCAGAATCATTCTCCGGGATCTTTTTTCTTTTCTTGCATTTCTCCTTTTCATTGACATTAGAAGACCTTTTGGTATACTCACCTTGTTTATTGGTTTGTTGAGATCCAGCTTCTTCAGGTTCAAATGCTCCAGCATTTTCATTTTGAGATGCTTCAGGAAATGTAGTAGCTCCAGTAGTATTTCCAGCTTCTCCCGTAGTCACATTAGGTCTATGACTAGAACTAGCTTCTTCATCGCCATCAAGATCAATAGGAAATCCCAAACTCATATCGTTAAACAGTACTGAGGATTGACTCCTTTGAATTTCCTCAACAGCATCTAATGGGCCTTCTGCAAACTCCCCTGTTGCTCTATCCTTGCCAAAGATTTCCTCCCAATCCACAAACATCGACCATTTTTTCTTATTCATGTTTTTGGCATTTGGATCAACCTAGAAAATAATCACAAAATAAAACAAAGTGATATAATATTACTCAGTTAATAACTCTTTCATAGAACACATAAATAAATACATAACTATAATCATGAACAACTAAAAAGCTCTCTAAGTTGTGCAATCGGTATCTTTGAAATCTAAATTTATTGGACACAACTTTTCAGTATTCAAGCTAAAAGACTTATTAATGCTCACTGTAGCAGCTATGTTTGGGTTGACACTAATTCATAAAGGCTTTGGTGGCCTGGGACAGAGTGTGCACTCCCAAAGCAGTAGTTGACTTGAACCTTACCAATATTCAACTCTGGAACAAGACAAATATAGACGAGATTGGTGGGTAGTTATCCCCAATCAATGTTTATAGTTGAGGGCAAATCGAGGATTACCCACAACTTTTGTCCATAAATTTAGAACACAAGGAGCGTAAAGTCTGAAACAAGATCATTCATTTGTTTATCCGTGAGAACACGAGGCTAGTATGATGGATATTATTGAAGTGGATGCAGAAGCACGCTTACTTTTCTAGTGATAGTCGTGGATAGTCCACATGAAACATATTCAACAAATTCACTCCCTAGTGAAGAAGTGCAGATCTAAACAATTAAAAGCATCAGGCAGATAGTGTAAAAAATTATAATAACTTTAATAAAGTATTAATTACCTTTAGGAAGTCATCCCAAAATTTGGGATCATCAACTATTATAGCTCCATCACCGTATTAAAATCCCAATCCACTTCGACTCTTTAGCATAGCTATACTTGCATAACATCTCTTCCAATATCTTATTCTAGATAAGACATGTGGTTCACCTTTCAATCCGCTGTTAGGATGATGTTCACATAAATAACATTCTAATTCCTTTATGTATCCTGGCTTGAAGGTTCCATTATCACCTCTCCAACCATTAACACATAACTCTTTTAATCCATCTATAAGAGTTCGTTCTTCTGCTGCAGTCCATGTCCTTCTAGTCGAAGGAGTTGAATTTCTTGATCTTTTTGATGCGTGGGAAGATGTTTGACTGCTCATTTTGCCTTTATATTCTTGTGGAATAGATTATAAAAATAAATAGGAAGAAAATTATAATGATAATAACAATAATGCACACATTAAATAGTTGAACAAATCTATAACCTTGTCATGAACTTAAGAACTGATTCTAGAAACACTTTATATAAAAAAAAAAAAAGTAGGAGAAACTGATATATTCAGGAAGTGGTTGGCTCTCCAGATTAGTAGCTTAAAAGATATTGCATTCAACAGGTGGTCGTGCAAACATTCACAAGTGGAATTATGTCGAGAAACTGACTAGCTTCATGTGGATACATTGTCTACAATACATAGGTAAAACCTTTCTCTATATCCTTTTATGTAGACGTTATCAATTTGTTCCTTTCTCTAATGACCATCTTCATGGTTGCTGGAAATCAAATATAGGAAGAGCAATACTAATTCCTTTCTCTCTATATGCATACTTATCATTTAGTTTTCTTTTCCTCTATCAACTTTTAAAAATTATAATCTGCACTAGTGTTGCAGGGTTCTTTTAGTTTTAGGAGATTGGAGTTGTAAAATAAAGTCAAATTTTACTAGTAGAGGAAGTGATGAAGAGTAATAATTATAACATATTAAGAAAACTACAAATTTCATAATAACATATGCCAAAAGTTACAAAAAGGATTCAAGACTCCCAATTAACTTGTATAAGATCACCAGATCACTGAAACAGAGGAGAGATTCTAACTTTTGATATAAGGCTGACCTTAAAAGCCCAAGTTAGCTAAATTCATCGCAAAAAATAAAACTTAACATGTCATCACTGATTAGATCTTGCATTCCACATTGATTGAGCCAACTCATCCCTCCAAGTGGTCCACTCTTCAGATGATTCAACAACATCAATATGTTCAGGTTGATTCTCAACTTGTTCTTCCATATCCATGTCTAAAGGATCCACATCCATCTCTCTACGGATATAGTTGTGAATCAAACAACAAGCACTTATAATTCTATTATGAACTTTAACAGAGTACCACGAAGAGCTCCTAAGAATTCCCCAATGCCCTTTCAAGAGACCAAACGCCCTTTCGATAACATTACGAGCCCTAGCATGCTTCATATTAAAAAGTTCTTCTCGACATCGAGGTGGGGGGTTGTCACCTTGCCAATCCCTTAACCAATATCTATACCCTCAGTAAGGTGAAAGAAAACCTTTTCCATTTGTATATCCTCCATCACATAAATAATTATTACCTATAATATAAACATAAAATTTAGTTACCTTTCTATTCTTTTCATGTACAGTTACCTTCTCAAAAAAATAAATACATCATTCTTTTTGTGTTCTTATATGCATATATACATGGCATACCCTCAGGAATTTTTAAACCATTGCGTCGCACTACAGCGTCTCGTAATACACGACCATCAGCAGCTGATCCTTCCCAACCATGTAACACATAAGTAAAATTGAGATTTCTATCACAAACTCCCAATACATTAGTAGTTATATCTCCCTTCCTTGTCCTGTATCTTGGTTTGTACTCAGATGAAACTCTAATGTGAATGTAAGTACCATCTAGTGCACCTAAACAACCCTATAAAAAATATAGAGTTATCTCGCACTAAAACGAAGTCTTAGTAAAATTACATTATTTAGTCATATACAAATGCTAAAATTAAAAATCTCACCTACCTTAAACCTTTTCCATCGATCTTCAATCTCATCTTCAAGGATCGGTTTAGGATTGACAAGGAACAATGAAGTTAGTTTGAGTATAGTTCTCAAGCATTCATTAAAAGCTTGACTTACGCTCCATCCAGATCTAATATAATCGACCTTGATAGATCTATTCTTCTCGTGATGAGCCAAGATGTTTAAGAACATTGCTAGCTTTTCACTACTTGACATATATTTACCATCAGTCAAACCTCCGACATCCTTAGTTAATAGAACTAAATTATGAAAGGCATTTCTATCCATTCTTAACTTGTCGATACATACAATGTCACTATCATTTATGATACAATTTAAGTGAGAAATAACTTTTGGTATTCGGACACTCATACGGTACCTAATCTCATGCACATTTCTGTATTGCCTTCTTAGTGAAAGACCATGAATAGCCATAAAAAGGCAAATAAGGACTACAAGAAATTGTTGGCACATTATCTCCTCAAGAATAATATAATCAGTACTCGAAAGATGTTGAAGATCCATAATAACACCTAAGTTTTTCATAAAAATTAGACAAAATCAATACACACAATATGAACAGAAATCTATAAATTTTAAGCATAGATACTAATAGTGACGATGTTGTTCAGAAACTTTCAACCCACAAAATACTAATTAATTTGCAAGCACATTTCAATTCACCTATTTACAACCATTTGGGAACAAGAACGAAAGAAAAGAAGAAAAGAAGAAAAAAAAAAGTTCAAACCTGTATAAACCCTACACGGCTAATAGTGACGATGTTGTTCAGAAATTAACCCTACACGCTACGCCTTCTCCATAGCCAAAGAAGAGAAAAGACTGCGAGAGAAAAAGGAAAGTCGCCAAAAAGCAGAATAGCGTGAATTCTTTACCAATTCTGAAGGATGTATATAGAAATTGAGGGGCAATTCAGTCATTTCGTTTCCTTGTCCAAGTATTAGTAAACCTGGGATTAGTAATCCCTAGATATCCTTGGTATTAGATAAGACCACATATGATGTATTAAGTTATCCATGTATTATGTATGTTTGAGTTGAATTGTGTAACCAAACATTGTATTAGGGGGATTAAATTTTAATCCAAGGACTATTTTAATTAATACATCCTACCAAACGGCTCCTTAATGTTGCTTTCCTGAACATTTATAGGAATAATAAAATGGACTAAATGATAATAACTGTATCTTAATATATAAATATTTTAACCATGGCTAGATAATTCACAACATTTTCTCAAAAACACAGACACAATATATAATCAAGGAAAAAGAGTATGAAAAATATTTCAACTTTGGTCGAAATTACTATTATGATTCCAAACTTTATGGATGATCTTTTACCCCCTGCACTATTTAATAGTGTATTTTAAAGAGATAAGTGTCAAAAACACACCTAAACTATATCTTTTTTTGAGTTTCATACCTAAACTATTGAGAGTGTGAGTTATCACTTTTTAGTTTGAGAAACACACCTCTCTATGTGTATATCACTCTCATCATGGTATGTGTATATCACTCTCATCATGGTATGTGTAATACACTCTCTCTGTTATTTTAAAGAATTTCCACATCACACTCCACATGGACAAAACATTCAACCTTGACAAAATTTAAAGAAATTATTAGTATTAGTAAAAATTAAAAATTAAAAAATTATTATCCAAAAAAATAATATTTCTCTAATAAAATAAAATGTAAAATATTTTTCTTACCCCACTCCATCACTTTCTCTCACCCCCCACCCCACCTCGGCCCTTTTTATTATTATTTATTTTTTAAATTTCTTTTATAAAAATATTTATTTTTTTTACTTCATCTCCTCCCCCTCCCCCCACCCCACTTCAAATACTAATTTAGATATTATTTTATTTTAAAAAAATAAAATTCTACCCCACCTAACCCTCCGCATCCAAATTTTTTTCTCATTGTTAGATATATACATATCGAAAATATTTTTTACTTGCCGCCGCAAGATTTTTTTAATTTTTTTGTTTATTTATGTTATATTTGGTACACTAGTAGAATTTATTTTTTCTAAAAATATATGTACGTACATATCTAACACAAAATGAGAAAAATGTAAAAAAAATAAAAATTAGGAGTGGAGGATTAAATAGGATGGGGTAAATTTTTATTTTTTTTAAAATAAAATAATATCAATTTTTTTTGGGGGGGTGGGTGAGGGTTTGCGGGGTCGGGTGAGGGTGAAGTATGGATTTTTTAAAAAGATTTTATAAAAGATTTTTTTTAAAAAGGATGGGGGTTGTCTGGGAGGGTTACGTGGAGGAGGTGGTGGAGTGGGGTAAGAAAAATAATTTAATTTTTTTTATTTTTATGGATAGTAATATTTTAATCTTTAATTTTTAATTAATATTAATAATTTATTATTTAATTTTTGTCAAGGTGGAATATTTTATCAATGTGGAATGCCATGTGTCAAGATTTTTTTAAAATAAAAGAGAGAGTGCATTATACACACCACTAAGGTGTGTTTCTCAAACTAAAAAATGATAGTTTAGGTATGAAACTCACACTCTCAATATTAGGTATGAAACTAAAAAAAGAGAGGATAGTTTAAGTGTGTTTTTTACAGTTATCTTTATTTTAAATGTATATATATGCTTACGTGGACATGTTACTATTTATAATTATTCAATATTTATGATGTCCATGTGGGCACATATATACCTTTAAAATACACTATTAAATAGTGAAGGGGGTAAAAGGTCCTTTCCAAAGTTTGCTATCGTTATGATAATTTCGGTCAAAGTTCGAATATATTTCAGACCTTTTTCCCTATAATCAAAGTATAAATTATGGCAAAAGTTTCAATTTACTACTGCTTTCTTCCTATCATTACATTTTTGTCATAAGGCGCAACTGTCGTGCGTCTTACAAGACGCTGACAGCGGTAAGGCACATAAAAATTTGAGTCTTACCCAGTTTGACCTGATTTCAACAGCGTTAATTTGAGAGTTAAAATGTTGCCCTTTTGGTTCTTAACTGAATTTTATTGCCCTTTTGGAATTTTTGAAATTTTTTTTCACCCTTTTGGCTCCGGATTGAAAGGTTTAAGGGCTTGCAAAAACATTAGTATAAGTTAAGTTACAAGCGACAATACTAGTGAGTTGTATAAGATCCAATTTTTAATGAGTATATCCATAACTTATAAAGATTTAAGAGTTGAATTGCCCATCAAATTAAACATCTACGAGTATAGTTTTCATCAAAACAAACCACTCATCAATTCGACTTTGACACAAGTTATGCATGATTTACGACCTATGCGGCTATAAGTTATGCATGATTTACGATCTATGTGGTTCCAAAGTGGGTGGCACGTGCATGAAACCAAAACCTTGGTTCGACTTTGACACAAGTTATGCACGACTTACGACTTATGCGTCTACAAGTTATGCACGATTTTCGACTTATGCGGCTACAAGTTAGGCACGATTTGTGACCTATGTGGCTCCAAAGTGGGTGGCACGTGCATGAAACCAAATTTTGGTGCATTAGAGGTGCGTCGCATTAAATGGGTAAGTTCGTAAGCGAAAGTTATTGATGCAATTAAGAAATCTGTAATGGAAGTAGTTAATCTAGGAGATAGACTCGAAGAAGATGATAGCCAAACCAGGGTTATAATCGAGGATTGAGGCTGAATTGAATGTAGAAGAGAAAGAGAGAATCAGATTTTATTTCATGAATACCGCATCTTACATGCAGTTGCTATATTTATAGAATTGAATCTAACAACAAAATCTGAAATTATAACTGCTACAGCTAACCGCTCCAATAAACTCTAACTAACTTGCCACATCACCTACTATTTTTGTCACCTCAGCTCGTGTACACCTAACTTGTATCAATACCCCTTGCTGAAGAAAATCCTTGTCCTCAAGGATGAAATGTATGGAACCTATGCAGCAACTCAGATTCAAACTCCAAGTAGTTTGAGTGTCATCAATACCAAACCACTTCACCAAGACTTGTCCCACTGCTTTATTATTCTTCACAAGCCTTCTGTTGAGAACAACCTTAGGACTAAGTCAATAGGGACTGGAAAGGTGGAAAACAGGAGGATGATTGATGATGGAAGGAACTTCAAGGCATCTTTTTAGTTGGGAAACATGAAAAACTGGGTGAATAAGAACATCAACCGGTAGCAATAACCTGTAAGCCACTGCTCCAATCCAAAGTGGATGGCACATGCATGAAACCGAAATTTGGTGCATTAGAGGTGCGTCGCATTAAATGGGTAAGTTTGTAAGCGAAAGTTTATTTTATAAGCAATAGGTTGAGGATTCACTTTTCATTTAATCTAGTTTTGTCTACAAGCGATAAGTTGGGATTCATTTCTCTTCTTTGACGTTTTGGTTAGCTAAGACTTTTCGTCATGATCTTAGATTATGGATTCAAGTAAAAAGATCATATTTTATATCTCCATCAATTATTGGGGTAAAGTTTAGGTAAAGTTTCTCATCCTTCGTCTCTCGACATCTGAGGTAAAGTTTCTCATCCTACGCTACCCTCGTCAATATAAACTTTCCAATGTTTGGACAAATAACTGTATACACCATTATACTTTGAGATCCATTAAATATTTTATCTATTTCTTTTTCATCCTACGCTACACTCGACAATATAAACTTTTCAATGTTTGGACAAATAACTTTGTACACCATTATACTTTGAGATCCATTCAATATTTTATCTATTTCGTTTTCTTTCTACCAGGATGAATAATAGTTTAAGGACAATTTTGGGGGGAAATGAGAAAAAGAACAACAACAAATCTTACATAAAAAATAGTGATTCTCTTGAAACTTTAATCAAAAGAAAATGAATATCAACAAACAATACTACCTTAAAACGAGAAATGGTCAGCCCCAATTTTTTTTTATATAACTAGCCATTTATACGTGTTTATAGTTTATACAAAGAGTCGGTATCTTATTATATAACTTGAAAAATGTTCTTTCGAGTTAATAATATGTTAGTCATTTATTACAATATGATACATTGATTCTTGCTTTCAAAAATCTTATTGATAGATAATAAGTTTTAAGTAGTTTAATTCAAAGTTCTAAAATATCAAATAAAGTTTTATTGTTATTTAAACTTAAAAATTTGAGAGGAAAATTTACTACATTCCTACTATCGCAACTATATAAAAAAACGAATGAACTTTCCTAAATATTAATAGTAACATTTTTTTATATATAGCTATAGCCTATAGTAATTCAGCCATAACAATCCCAACATAATTGAATTGCTACTTCATCAAGTAGAGAAGAAAAAACTCAAAGACTGCAACAATAGGAATGTAAACAAATTAGAATAACATTACATATATAAGCTATTTCTCTTGCCAAAGTATTCCAATTCTTGCACTTGTCTTCAAATATTCTCTTATTTCTCTACTTATACAATGGTAGACATTAAAATTTTGTAGGACTCTAAAGACGTGTTTAATTCGAGTTGGGACTCTACAAGGTGTGTTCGATTCCAGTTAGAATTCTCGGAGGCTACTCAACCCTAAACTCTAGAGCTAGTGGTTCAATGACACAGGTTCATCGAGGTTGAAGACATATCATCAAGGTTGAAGACATGTTCATGTGGTTTCAAAACAATCTGCAATCAATTTGTTGATAAAGAAGACTTTTGTCCAGCTACATGTGAAGAAGAGATTTGAATCATATTTTCAACATTTCTATTGTTGCATCTTTGAAAATAAAAAATAAAAAATAAAATATTTTTAAAATCATTTTTAAACCATATATTTTAAACTTTATTTTTAACCATGACAAGCAGACTATGTGAAGAACAAAGATATCATGCATGTGAAGAAGGCGGATCAAGTTTTGTCAAGAAAATTCAGCCAAAAGTGGAGATTTGTTAGGGTTTTGCCCTGATTTTCTTACCATATTTGAGTTTTAATTTTACTCGAAGGAAAGTTAAAGCATTACCATAATTGCTTTTTAACTTTGCATGAAAGTAAAATATAATTCTTTTACATATTTGGTTATTCTTTCCTTATAAGAAAAGTTTGGAGATGTATAAATTAAAGATCTTTATTCTCATATCAATAATACAATAACATCCACAATATAGTTATTTAGACACTTTTGTCTATGGGGAGATTTATTCTCTCAATAGTTTTAATATTTTTCTTTTATATTAGTTTTCACATAATAATATTATGTTTTCAATATAAGTTTTTGTCATCTAATTTATCAACGTCTTGATTTGCAATTGTAAGCTTTCGCATGACGCTCTAATCATTTTCGAACCCAACAAGCCACATTAGAGGTAAAGTGCTCCCTAACAAAGGCGACTCTATACCAAGGGAACTCGAAGTTGCCTTTGTTAGAAAGCGCTTTACCCGTCAATGTGAGACTTCCGACACAAATTCAAATTTAATCGAGTTCTAACGTAGATACCAAATACCGGGTGTGAAACCAAAAATAAAAACAATTATGATGTGTTTGTTAGGTGAGGTGTAAAAAATTACTTATAATTGAAATGAATCATTAACTTAGATTCAAACAGTTTACTTGTCTGCTGCTCCGACTTTTACAAGGAAAATTTACTTTATATTGTCAATAGAGCATTCAATGTCATTCCACAACCTCACAATGTTTATACATGTGTAGCCGTAACATTTATTTGCAATATCAATTGTGAAATACTTCGAGTTGGTATGCAAAAACCAACTATGAAGAGTATCACGTTATGTAGCGTTCAATCATTTTTTTGGATATATTTCCGTATTTATAAGTTAATTTTTAAGAATTATGCGATTTTTTTGGTTTTTCGTGTGTATTAGGCCATTAATCTGGCGCCTCGTAGCACCAGAATTTTTTTTCTAAAAAAATTATGAGGACTTCCGTAATGAGTTGGGGAAGCGTTACATAGTCTCACTGTTTTTCAGGCAAATTTTCGCATTTACAAGCCAACTTTTTAAAATTGCGCGACTTTCTTGGTTTTTCGTGTGTATTAGCCCATGAATCTAGTGCCTCGGAGCACCCAACAAATTTTCTAAAAAAACTTTATGAGGTCCTCCATAATGAGTTGGGGAAGCGTTACATATAGTTTCACAGATTTTTCAGGCATATTTTCGCATTTACAAGCCAACTTTTAGGAATTACGTGACTTTCTTGGTTTTTCGTGTATATATTAGCCCATGGAACTGGCGCCTCAGAGAACCCAAATAAAATTTTCTGAAAAAACTTTATGATGACCTCCGTAATGAGTTGGGGAAGCGTTATGTACAGTCCCATAATTTTTTCAAGCAAATTTTCATATTTACAAGCCAACTTTTAAGAATAACGTGACTTTCTTGATTTTTCGTGTGTATTAGCCTAAGGATCTGGCGCCTCAGAGCACCAAAAAAATTTTCAGAAAAAACTTTATGAGGACCTCCATAATGAGTTGGGGAAGCTTTACGTATAGTCTCACTATTTTTTTCAGACATATTTTCGCATTTAAAAGCCAACTTTTAGAAATTACGCGACTTTCTTAATTTTTCGTGTGTATTAGTTCATGAATATGGTGCCTCGGAGTACCCAAAATATTTTCTAAAAGAGCTTTATGAGGTCCTCTGTAATGAGTTGGGGAAACGTTACGTATAGTTTCACAGTTTTTTTTCAGGCAAATTTTCACATTTACAAGCCAACTTTTGGAAATTATGTGACTTTCTTGGTTTTTGTGTGTATTAGCCCATGGATCTAGCGCCTCAAAACACCAAAAAAAAATTCAGTGAGGACCTCCGTAATGAGTTGGGAAAGTGTTATGTACGGCCCCACCATTTTTTTAGGTATATTTTTCATTTACAAGCCAACTTTTAGAAATTACGTGACTTTCTTGGTTTTTCGTGTATATTAGCCCATGGAACTGGCGCCTCAGAGAACCCAAATAAATTTTCTAAAAAAACTTTATGAGGACCTCCGTAATGAGTTGGGGAAGCGTTATGTACAGTTCCACAATTTTTTCAAGTAAATTTTCACATTTACAAGCCAACTTTTAGAAATTACGTGACTTTCTTGGTTTTTCGTGTGTATTAGCCCATGGATCTGGCGCCTCAGGGCACAAAAAAAAATTAAGAAAAATTTTTATGAGGACTTCCGTAATGAACTGGGGAAGCATTACGTATAGTCTCACTATTTTTTCAGGCATATTTTCGCATTTACAAGCCAACTTTTAAGAATTACACTACTTTCTTAGTTTATCGTGTGTATTAGCCCATGGATCTGGCGCCTCGGATCATCCAATTTTTTTTTCTAAAAACACTTTATAAGGTCCTCCGTAATGTGTTAGGGAAGCGTTACGTATAGTTTCACATATTTTTCAGGCATATTTTCGCATTTACAAGCTAAGTTTTAGAAATTACGCGACAATCTTGGTTTTTCGTGTATATTAGCCCATGAATCTGGCGCCTCAAAGAACCCAAATACATTTTCTGAAAAAAAATTATGATGACCTCCGTAATGAATTGGGGAAGCATTATGTACATTCCCACAATTTTTTGAGGTAAATTTTCACATTTACAAGCCAACTTTTAGGAATTACGTGACTTTTTTTATTTTCGTGTGTATTAGCCCATTAATCTGGCGCCTCGGAGCACCAAAAATTTTTCAGAAAAAACTTTATGAGGACATCTGTAATAAGTTGGGGTAGCATTACATACAGCCCTACCATTTTTTCAGGTATATTTTTGCATTTACAAGCCAACTTTTAGATATTACGCGACTTTCTTATTTTTTTTCGTGTGTATTATAGCTCATGGATTTGGCACCTTGGAGCACCCAAAAAAATATTCTGAAAAAACTTTATAAGTACCTCCGTAATGAGTTCGGGAAGCATTACGTACAGTCCACCATTTGTTTCAGGCATATTTTCGCATTTACAAGCCAACTTTTAGGAATTACGCGACTTTCTTAGTTTTTCTTGTGTATTAGCTCATGAGTCTGACACCTCTGAGTAATCAAATATTTTTATGAAAAAATCTTATGAGGACTTTCGTAATGAGTTGGGGAAGCGTTACGTACAATCTTACCGTTTATTTCAGGTAATTTTTTACATTTACAAGCAAACTTTTAGGAATTACGCGACTTTCTTGATTTTTAGTGTGTATTAGCCCATGAATTTGGCGCCTCGGAGCACCCAAAAAAATTTCTAAAAAAACTTTATGAGGTCCTCCGTAATGAGTTGGGGAAGCAGTACGTATAGTTTCACAGCTTTTTTCAGGAATATTTTCGCATGTACAAGCCAAGTTTTAGGAATTACGTGTGTTTCTTGGTTTTTCGTGTATATTAGGCCATGGATCTGGTGCCTCAGAGAACCCAAATAAATTTTCTGAAAAAACTTTATAAGGATATCTGTAATGAGTTGGGGAAGCGTTATGTACAGTCCCATAATTTTTCAAGCAAATTTTCACATTTACAAGCCAACTTTTAGGAATTATATGACTTCCTTGGTTTTCGTATGTATTATTATCCCATAGATTTGGCGCCTCGAAGCACCAAAAAAAAATTCAAACAAAACTTTATGAGGACCTCCGTAATGAGTCGAGGAAGCTTTACGTACAGCCCCACCATTTTTTTCAAGTATATTTTCGCATTTACAAGCCAACTTTTAGGTATTGCACGACTTTCTTATTTTTTCGTGTGTATTAAAGCTCAAGGATCTGGCACCTTGGAGCAACCAATTTTTTTTTTCTGAAAAAACTTTATGAGAACCTCCGTAATGAGTTCGGGAAGCATTACGTACAGTCCACCATTTGTTTCAGGCATATTTTCGCATTTACAAGTCAACTTTTAGGAAATACGCTTGGTTTTTCTTGTGTATTAGCCCATTAGTCCGACGCCTCTGAGTAATCAAAAAAAAATCTGAAAAAATTTTCTGAGGACTTCCATAATGAGTTGAGGAAGCGTTACGTACAGTCCCACAGTTTGTTTCAGGCAATTTTTTTACGTTTACAAGCCAACTTTTAGGAATTACGCGACTTTCTTGGTTTTTCGTGTGTATTAACCCATGGATTTGGCGTCTCGAAGCACTCAAAAAAATTCTAAAACACTTTATGAGGTCCTCCATAATGAGTTGGAGAAACGTTACGTATAGTTTCAAATTTTTTCAGGCATATTTTCGCATTTACAAGCCAAGTTTTAGAAATTACGCGAATTTCTTGGTTTTCCGTGTATATTAGCCCATGGATCTGGCGCCTCAAAGAACCCAAATATTTTTTTCTGAAAAACTTTATGAGGACCTCCGTAATGAACTAGGGAAGCATTATGTACAGTCCCACAATTTTTCAAGCAAATTTTCACATTTACAAGCCAACTTTTGGGAATTATGTGACTTTCTTGGTTTTCGTGTGTATTAGCCCATGGATCTAGTGCCTCAAAGCACCAATTTTTTTTCAGTGAGGACCTCCGTAATGAGTTGGGGAAGCGTTACTTATGGCCCCACCATTTTTTTAGGTATATTTTGCATTTACAAGCCAACTTTTAGGAATTACGTGACTTTCTTGGTTTTTCGTGTATATTAGCTCATGGAGCTGGCACCTCAGAGAACCCAAATAAATTTTCTAAAAAAACTTTATGAGGACCTCCGTAATGAGTTGGGGAAGCATTACGTACAGTCCACCATTTGTTTCAGGCATATTTTTGCATTTACAAACCAACTTTTAGGAATTACGCGATTTTTTGGTTTTTCTTGTGTATTAGCCCATGAGTCTGACGCCTCGAAATAATCAAAAAAATTTCGTGAAAAATTCTTATGACGACTTCCATAACGAGTTGGGGAAGCGTTACGTACAATCTCACCGTTTATTTCAGGCAATTTTTTTACATTTAAGAGCCAACTTTTAGAAATTACGCGACTTTCTTGTTTTTTCATGTGTATTAACCTATGGATCTTGGGCCTCGGAGCACCCAAAAAAATTCTGAATAAATTTTATGAGAAACTCTGTAATGAGTTGGGGAAGTGTTATGTACAGTCCCACCATTTGCAGGCATATTTTTGCATTTTCAAGCCAACTTTTAGGAATTTCGCAACTTTCGTGAATTTTCATGCCTGTTAGCCTATGGATCTGGCGCTTCGGAGCACCCAAAAAAAATTTTGAAAAAAAATCATGATGAGTTGGGGAAGCGTTACGTACAGTCTCATCATTTTTTTTTAGGTATATTTTCGCATTTACAAGCCAACTTTTTGAAATTACGCGACTTTCTTAGTTTTTCGTGTATATTAGTCCATGGATCTAGCGCCCCAGAGCACTCAAAAATTATTTATGAAGACCTCATTTATGAGTTAGGGAAACGTTACGTACAATCCTACTATTTTTTTCAAGCTTACTTTTGCATTTACAAGTCGATTTTTACAAATTATGCAAAAAAAAAAAAAAATCATGTGTATTATCTCATGAATCTGACGTCTCAGAGTCGCCCAAATTTTTTTTTGAAAAATCTTTATTGAATGGTGATTGGAAAAAGTCGAATCTTGTATCTAGCTTGCCTTTTGAATTGTGAATTACAAATTATCCTGGTTTTGTGCTGGAGGATGATGAGGATGTGATTTATTTCAATTATATGTGTCTACACAAAAGTGGTGAGCTGATTAAGTTCTTGCTTTAAGCCCTCAAAACTTTACTATAGTTGAGAAATGATTGTTAATATGTATTTTTTAGTATATGGTACAAATAAAAATGAACGGATACCATACCAATAAAATAAGGTGCAAAGAAATTGAATTCCTCTTATTACTCGTTGCCATGAATAAAGAAAAATCATTATTCATTTTCTTTCTCCAATCCCATCTACCACCCCTAACTTCGACTGTCATCTCCGCCACGGATGATGGCAGCATGGTAGAAGAAATTATGGACCAAACACCGACTCCTTCATCAACCATAACTGCAGATTCCTCCCTCTCATCTCAACCGCATCTCCCTTCTGCTTCCCCAAACAACAATAATCATATTCTCGAAATCACCCTCATTTCTGCTCAAGATCTATCTCCTGTCTGTAAATCCCTTCGTACCTATGCGTTAACTTGGGTCAATCCCAATCGTAAACGCACCACCCGTGTTGACAATCATGGTCACAATAACCCCAATTGGAATGATAAGTTCTCTTTCCGTGTAGACGATGAATTCCTCAGCTCCGATTCATCAGCTATCCATGTTGAAATTTATACTGTTTCATGGTTTCGTGATATTCTTGTAGGTACCGTAAAAGTTATTATCAACAATCTCGTAAATCCTTTTGAAAACACCAGCAATCAGAGTAAGAAATTTGTAGCTCTTCAAATTCGTCGACCTTCTGGTAATCCACAGGGGATACTCAATATGGGTGTTGCCCTAATTGACAAATCGAAACGGAGTATGCCGTCGTTATTCACGCCATTGTCGTTGGATCATAGAGATATTTTAGACAGGAAAATAAATGATATCAATGCTCAAGATGAAATGATGAATAATAACCACAATCATACCGATGAGAAATTGCAAATTACCAACAAAATTCAAATGTGGCAGCAATCACATAACGTAGCTTATTCCGAGATCAACAATAATGGAGAATTTCCAAATCAAGCAGGGTCGATAATAAACGGGTCAGAACTGTGCTCTGACATTGGTCCATCTGCTTCTATTGTGGCAGCGGAGACAGCAGCAAAGAAATTGCAGCCACCATCAAATAGGGAAAATGAAGACGGAGAGAGTTCTATATTAGAGGAGTTGACAGCAGAGGAAGCATATGGTAAAGGATTAGAGGAAACGAAACGAGCAAAAGAGGGACACACACGAAGGAATACAGACGGAGGATTGTATTCATGTTTTGGAAATGCATATTGTTTCGAGTTCACAATTGTTTGTGGAGCGGGTAACAATCAAGGGAATCGTAGAGTTAATAGTAGTACTGACAAGAGCAGAAAGAAAACAAATTCTGCTTAAATATTAATGTATGTATGTGTCCCTTTTTGTATACTAATACACCTATTTTATACTATGATGAATGAAATAAGGTGTAACAAACAAGTAAATAGCCTAATAGTGAACAAGTTGCTAAAAGAAAATGCAATTAATATATTTTTGTTCATGTTCTCTCTAAGACTCATTTTATTGTAGTCACAACATTTTCCATCTAACATAATTAAGTAATGATCTACTTTTACTTTTACTTTTGGCAAGATTTGGTGTTACATCTTATTTATTATAGTCATAACATTTTCCATCTAACATAATAGTCAAGTATTCACGATGATATCACACATTGTATTGGTGCGGCATGAATGAAGTGGAGGCTTGCCTCTAGAGTCTTGTGTGATAAAAAAGTACTGCCAAAATTCAAAGGTAAGTTCTATAAAATGGTAATTAGACCGACATTGTTGTATGGGGAGAAGTTTTGACTAGTAAAAAATTCTCATGTACAGAAGATGCATGTTATGGAGATAAGGATGTTGACGTGGATGTGTGGTTATACTAGGAGTGATAAGATTAGAAATGAGGATATCCAGGATAAGATGGGAGTGGGATCTGTGGTGGACAAGATGAAGGAAGCGAGACTGAGATGGTTTGGACATGTTGAGAGGTGATGATGTAAGAGGTTGGTAATAGAAGGTACGAAGAGAGGTAGAGGTAGACCGGAGAAGTATTGGGAGAGGTGATAAGACAAGTTATGACGCAACTTCAGGTTAACGAGGGAGTGGAAAACGCATATTAGGATAGAAGGTTAATAATGTAGTGTTTATTATTGTTTTCAATGATCTATCCTAATATGTTGTTTATTGTGTTTTGATTGTCACATTATTTTATTGTCGTTTTTGACTCCTTTCTGATAGAATTTGCATTGTTTCCATGTTACTTGTAATATTCTCTTCATTATCTCCTTCTTCTTTGTGCCTGGATTTGTTGCGCTCGAGCTGAGAGTCTTTCGAAAACAGTCTCTCTACGTTCACGAGTTAGTGGTAAAATCTACGAATATTTTATCCTTCTCATGCCTCATTCGTGAGATTTCACGGAATATATTATTATTGTTATCATCATTAAAATCAATAAAAACATGCATTCGTAACTTTTCCCTTGGGTGGGATTAGTGCTTGTTTGTAACAAAATAATTTGAAGAAAATCTTATCATGAGTTTTAACTTCTCTTTTATAATTGTAGCACCAATATTTTCTTTTGTATAATTTTAAACTCCACTTTAAAAAGTTTTTCTATATTTCCAAGTTCAGCCACAAGAAATACGAGTCTGATCGATCATAATTACGTGCCTTTTAACCTATTTTATGTATTGTGAAATGAAGGGATAGTAAACTACTGATCTTAAAGAAAAAGGTAAGTTGCACTTTTGATTAATTAGGTCATATCATTTTCATTGTTGAACTCAAATAACTAGTTGTTAGAAATTTAAACACCATAGCTCATCATATCATTTCTTAAAGTATGATCCTTCTTTTAAAATCAAGTCAAATTATTGTTAAGAAGATAAATGTGCTTGAGTCGTCCCTGTCTCATGTATTAAATTGTCAACGCGGTTTGGCTAGCTATGTGCTAGAGGATGGTATGCAACCGGAGAATCAGATGTCCTATAATCCCACAAGGTTTACAAATAGGCATGCATATAGATACCATATATAGAGAGAGAGTTTTGTTTCAGTGTTTGTACTTGTCTTCAAAATGATCAATGAAACATACAAGACCTTCCCCTTCGGATGGATGGACCAACCTATTCTTGATATGATATCTTCATCAACAATATAATTGGTCTCATTCAACCTATATGTTTATTTCCAACTTTTTTTAACTTAAAGTCACCATCCTTACAAAGTAAAGTTGCACATTATCTTCAAACCAGGTAACACTTCTCAATTTTCAGCAATCACCAATTGCAAACTTTGGCTTAAAATATTGAAATGGAAATTTCAACAGGGCGATACATCTTAAAAAGTTACTTATTGTATGGGTATCTCCATATCCTTTTTTTCAACTCACTTTCGCAAAAATGTCAGAATACACAGCTTATAGGTGTTGCAGAGGACCTGATAACAGGTTTCAAGAATATGATAATATTGTAGCATAATAAAAGAAAACTGCAATGTAGCAAAAGCACCACATGTATCGCGAGAGGCGAGATTCAGAGGGGAGTGAAGTAATAACCTGCTGGCTGTCCCATCCCATAGGGCATTGATGGTGGCATTCCAGCGCCATAGTAGCCCGGGGTAGCTCCTGCAAGTCTGGACAAACCCATTTGGCCTTGCATCCCGTTGCTTGCGTATTGCTGCCACAGCTGTTGTTCCTGCATTAACAAATGTTGTTTCCTCTCCTGTTCAGCCATTTGGACGTAAGAAGGAGGTGGCACAGCTAGGGAAGCAGCAAATGGATCTTGGTTCCCTACTGGTTGGACTGTTCCATCAGGGGCAGGTAACGCAAGCATAGGTGTTGCAGTCTTTCCCACTCCAGGCAATGCTACACTGCTGGCACTCCCACCAGTCACCTGAGTATTGCTCACGTGCTGCCTCACGGTTCCCTGATCGTACATCCCGTTTAACAAAAGTGAATCAAAACCACCTGCTAAATCAGCCGTCTGCTTTGACAAATTACTGGCGGTTTCTACCAATGCTAACTCCCAGTCAGCTTTGCCAATCTCAGCAGCTGGTGTCTGCCAAGCTGAAGTTACTTGTCCAGTCTCTCCATCAGACGGGAATGCTTCCCAGGAGCCATTCCCCTTGGCTACAGGCCCAGAAAATAGAGCTAATGCCATTTTATTGCCCTCACCATCAGCTGTCACTCCATCATCCTTCAAATTCACCAAGTCTTCAGTTACCTGCTGAGCATGTGGCCTTGGCTGTGGTACAGGTTGAGGAGGAGCAGGAGGAGGTGTGTGATTCTCGGGTGGTGGGAGAGCTTTAATTTCGTTCATATCTGGTGTTTTCTCCTCTTTAACTGCTGACGAACTCTCCACCCTATTTACCTCAGGGCTCCTTGGCCTATTTGCCCTCTCTCTCAAGAAGCCCTCAAGTGTGCCCAAAAGCTTATCAGTGATGACTTGCACCTCTGGGAACTCGGATGGCCTTGCAATCCCAACATCCTTGCACCAATTGTAAGTGCCCACAAGCTCATCGATCATCTTTGCTGCACTAACATAAGCATCAAAAGTCTTGACACAATCAGCATACTCCATCTCTGTGAATCGATCCAACAAATTATGTAATACCTCACAAATATCAGCATAAAGCTTGAAGCTCTCCTTCACAAGAGAATATAATGCCGCCAGCACCATCCTACTATCCTTGGCTGCACCAGTCGGTCTACAAGCCAAGAACCTATCAAGAAGCTGAAGCAATTGATTCAACCTCTCTAAAACCTTCTCAGGCTTCATTTCTCTGGCTGGCGTCACCCCACTTTTCTCTTCCCTTCCAGTAGACTCATCAGGCTCATTAAAGAACCTCTTTCTCCTATCCATCCCATGTCCATCGGACCGATACTGACCATAACCATCACCGTCATTCAACTTCCTATCATAAGTAGAAAACTCAAGCTTCTGATCTAAATAAATGGCATAAGTCCTAACGAATCCAGAATGATCCCAGGAATTCGAGTGCGCTTCATCACGAAAACCAGACATATTCAAAACCCTCATCCCTCTCCGACTTGCATACATGATCTCTTGACCAAGTTCAGGGTCTCCATCAGTTAATAGCCTATGCACAAGCACTAAGGCCTTCAACGCCACAACCCAATCATGGGTTTTGCTTAACCTCTTTGACACTGCAAAAACAAAAGCACTAACATACCCTCGAGAATTAGAGGTCAAGTGCAAAATCTCCCTAATATATTTCTCATCTGCTGGATCATTATCATGAGTGGTTGCTTTCACCACCAATACTTCAAGGTCCGGCGCAACATTGCCAGTCACTTTAGCTAGGCTTATACTAGTTTGATCTTTCACTGCTCCAATTGCCTTCCTAATACTCATAGCCATCACAATTATCTAATCCAATAACTTGGTGCCTTTAATCACCTTTCACAAAAACAAAAACAACAACAAAAAAGAATCCTTTAATCTAATATTATTTATTTTCCACTATTCAAATTGATTACAACTAGAATTAAAAAAAAAAGTAAAATGCATCTTGTCGAAGCGTGACCATCTCATCTAAAATTTTAAGTTGTACGAGAGAACATATTATTAACATAATTATAAGCCTAATTCTTTATAGGCCAACAATGTGAAAATAATTCTTCTTTTTTAATTATGGTTAGAGTGAGACTCCAACCCACCGCCTTTCTTTTCTGAATTGTATGATCCTCTCATCTATGATTAAAATTTGAAAACAACTCTTGTAATTAAAAATATTTTGAGGGTATGAAAAAATTGTTTGATTCTACATATCCTGAATAAAAACCAACAACATACCCCATGTATCCTGATACTGTCATTAAAAATAGAAAACATTGTAAATATATTTAACAAACAAAAATTAAAAAATTAAAAAAAATCTAAAACCCTTTTTTCAGTTAATCACAAAAAATTGAATAGATCCGAGTCAAAGCCGGCAATGATGAAATTTTCAAAAGATCTTTCAGTAGATATCAGTAAATACAAAACGTCATTATACAAAATTCAATCGTTAGAACTAAAATTACTGAATACCCAGATGAAATCACATTGAAAATTGATAAATAAGGGCAAAAAACTCATACCCTTTAAAGAATTTCACCCGATCGGAACTGATCGGTAGTTTGCCGCCGGCGATTCTGTTTTTTTTTAATTTTTTGGCGGAAAATCCAACTGTACCAAAATTGATATATATATAAATATAGAACTGAGAGAAAAGAGAATTGAAGAGAAGAAAAAGACGCGTAGAGAGACACAGTGATGGCTAAAGTGAGAGACTTTCTTGTATATACAGTAAGTCAGGACTCAAGGTGCCTTTTGTGGGTGTTTTTGACATATTCATATTCATTCTCTTTTGATTTGATTTAAATACAATTTTTCAAAAATATTTTTGGGTGCCGGTTAGACCTTTTCTTACTCAAAGACTTTTATTTAAATCACCTTCGGCATATATTCTTCAACTTCAGGTGTACGAGTAGATATACGTGACGTAATATATATATGTCGTCATGAAGGATGCAGATTATCAGGTAGAAGTACAAAAGGCAAAATCAAACTCAACTCGTTCAATCCATTTAAATTTGAGCGGGTTAATTTATTAGCTCAACCCAGTACAACTCAACTCATTTCAACCCATTAAAAATTGGGTTGATATGTAACTCGAATTGACTCATGAGAAATCTTGTCAAAATATATTTTAAAAACTTTTTTTTTTCAATTTGATATGTTATATATAACCATAATAAAGAAAAAAAAATATTAGGTGCTAAAATGAACAAATAAAAGAATTAAACTTAGTAAAAATTGTGTTGGGTTGAATCTTTGACCCATTATATAACTCATTACCTAATCCGTTCTGATCCGACTCATTTCGATCCAAACAAATTTGGATTGGATTGGGTCTTGACTCGATTATTATCTTAACTCATTATAATCCGTCCAAATTTGATCCAACCCACCGTCACTAAATTGTCACCCCTATGTAAAAGCATGTGTCTACTTTATTCAAATTTATATAAGTTTAAGTGTCTATTTGTACATATTTAAAAATTAGTAAACACAAATATCTACTAAATTTAAATTAAAAAATATATTTATGTATCATGCTTAAATTATATCAAGGACGAAGCTATAGTCGGCAGAAGGGTGATCATTTCAACATTATTTGTCCAACAATAAAGTTATACAATAATTTAATGGGAAAAAGGTGTGAAATATATCCGAATTTTGATCGAAATTGCTTTAACAATATCAAACTTTGGAAAGGATCTTTTACCCTCCACCCTACATTATTTAATAGTGTATTTTAAAGGTATATATGTGTCCACGTGGACATCATAAAAATTGCATCATTATAAATAGTAATGTGTCCACGTGGGCACATATATACCTTTAAAATACATTATTAAATAGTGTAGGGGTAAAAGGTCCTCCACAAAGTTTGATATCGTAACAGCAATTTCAGCCAAAGTTGAAGTATTTTTCAAACTTTTTTCCCTAATTTAATTAAATGACTTATATAATATACAAATTGAAATCATACTTGGCAAAAGATAATCCATTAAAAGGAACACAGAAAATACCAAATTATATGACACAGAGTAATACTATGATTTCCTTAATCCCAAAACCAAACATTCCCTTGATATACTATGAAATGCAGAATTATAATTTATAAGCCATGGTTATTAGTCAAAATATGAGGTTTCAAAAGTTGTAATTCCTATTTTGAATATTCAACTGTGTATTAAATTCTTATTGTTCCTTTCATGAAAAAAAATATTATTATTTCTTTCTTTTTATAATACTTGCCTTAACTTGGAATGAGGACAATTTTCCCTAAAGATTATTGTATTTAGTGTTTGTTTCATCAATATGTTATTGTTTGTGTAATGGAATATTATGGCGACTAATAAGAATCTTTAGTGCAATTATAAATTAAACTCTTTTGTAAATCTATTTTTTTCACTTAATAAATTGATAGAATTAAGTACACTCTTAAGTCTTAATCATAATTTATGTGACACGTTTTTTTTTTAATCTTGCATCCAAAAATATACATCATATTTCTTTATTTATGAATAAATAATTTAATTTTAAAATTTTTATTATATTTATAATTTGTTGTTTACATTCAGAATTGTACCCGCAATATTTATCAATAAAATTATTTCTTCTTATTTTATTGTGATTGCAATTTATTATTCTGTCAATTTATTATTTATTGCAAACAATACTTGAATAAGTAAATGATGACATATCTCTATCCACTCCTTCAAAGTTTTAATGAAAAGTCCTTTTACAAACTTTGTTATAAAATCTACTGCAATATTTATTTAACTTCTTATAGTATTATGTGTATTAAGTATTAAAATTGTCTTCTCTCTTGCCTTGCCTTAAGGATTAAGCAAAGGCAATATTTTTATTACTTGTAGGTTGTATCTCTCCACCAATAGAAAATGTTGATTAATTCAAAACTTTCTCCATAATCTTAATAATTAGTCGTGTTTAAAGTAATCTTTTGTAACCACACTCTATAAATAAAAAATGATGGATACTTAAAAGAGAGAAAAGAAATTTTCATATCTTGTCTCTCTTATTTTAGTTTTATATTTAATATTGTTAATTTGAGTTTGATTGCTTTTAACTTGTTATTATCACGAAACTTTAATCTCATTTCATTATTTTGAAATTGAATTTCACAATCTTACTCTAAAATAAAAATAAAATAAAAAAATCTACCAGTTAGATCCCCAAAAAAATACACATATCTTGTAAATAGTACTATTATATATAAATAATAAGAGAAAAGCATATTTCTCTTTTTTTAATTATTAAAAATATATATTGATACAATATCAGACAATATAACATTAACTGAGGAGTTTGAAAAATTTGATCTTATTACTACCTAAATAAAACTATTAATAATTTGTCGTAGCAAAATAAATAGGAAAGAAATTTGTTGCGTTTTAAGCTATTATCTGAAACGACTACAGATCGATTAAAAAAAAATTATATTACTACAATACAAGTAGAGAAAAAGTGGGGGAAATTGATTTTGCAAGTCACCTATAATTCTTTTTAGTTTAAATGTAATATTTTTTTAAAAAAAAAATTACGAAAAAATTATATATTTTTTATTATTTTTTTATTTTGTCAATGAGAATGGAAGAGTATTTAAGGAATATAATTCCCAATTTAAACAGCTTACCAAAGAACGCCATGTTCACCCTCCAAATCCACACCGTCGACTCTCCACAACCTCTTCCGACCACCATCGCCACCACTTCCTCCGTCGCACACGGCCCAAACCCTAACAGTGACCTTAGCAGTAGCAGCGGAATCTTACATCTATCGGAACTTAGAGGAATCGCTCATCTCTTCCGCCACCTTCCCTCTTCCACTTCCACCACTATTTCTAACCCTATTTCCCGCACCACCACCGTCTTCATTGTCGCTGCTCCAAATTACCTGTCCCCTGATGATTTCCTTCTCTTCTGTGGAACTCATCTTGCCGATTTCACACATGTTATGTTCCTTAAGTAAGTTTGAAACAGAGCTGGATCCTGGAATTAAACTCTATGTTTAGAATTCTGTTGTAGTTTTGTAGCTATCTGTTCATATCTACTATCTGATGTAATTTTAGTGAATTTAAGCTACACGTTGAAAATGTTGACTTTTTGTTGTTGCAGAGGATACGGATTAGGATTGAAGGTTAGTAGATAGGAGTATGTTATCTTGTTATCCGTCCATACCAGTAGTTATAGCATTGCTACTGTGGTTTCTTGTCCTTCGATTTTTGTTACTATATGTTGTTTCCTGTACTTCTGTTGTAGTTACTATGTGTTGTTTTTTGTTACTTTCTGTTGTTTCTTGTACTTTTGTTACTTCTGCTTTGGACTTTTTTTTCCCTTGAGCTGAGGGTCTATCGGAAACTGCCTCTCTACCTATGAGGGGTAAGGTTTGCGTACACTCTACCTTCACAAGACCCTGCTTTGTAGGACTATATTGGGTATGTTGTTGAAAATATTGGCTTCAGATCTATATCTGTGGTTTTTAAAGGTTATATATATGGTTGAGTGAGAGTCTTTGCATTTTCATGAAAGTAGTGGTGTCAGAGGGACTCTGCATTTTCTGGCTTAAAATTTTTTGTAAATTTGTTTATGTTGAATTTTAATACTGAATGTTTCAGGAATGATGGAATAGAACATAGTTACAGTGTGTTGATCAATATTGTTAATCAGTTGGCTGCTGATGGGTTTTACTGTAGCTTCAATGGCAAAAGGTTTAAGCCTACCGAGGTATCTAACTGCTGCTGCTGCTGTTATTATGATCATTATCATTACCAGTATTAGTTTTTAGCAATAGTATTCGAGTTCATTACTGCTTTTATCTTTGTGGTTATGAATACGTTTTTTTGGATTTTATTAGACTCTTTTGTTTATTCTGAATAGGGTGTGCAACTTTTCAGGTTGAGGTTTGCCATATATACTTTATTCAATCAGTGGTGTACGAAGAGTCGGCATATATTACAAGTACACCTCCTGTTGGTTATACTGAATTGCCAACATGTCCAGTGTGTCTTGGTGAGTAACCTGACTTTCCTAAATTTTTGTGTAAATTTGAAAACATTTAGCACAACAACTACATCTCAATACTAAAGTAGTTGAGGTCAGGTTTATGAATCCCAGTGTTATCAAAGGCGCGCTTAAGCCCTGAAGCGAGGCTCAAAACGTGTTGAGCACCTTGCCTCACTTTATGTGCACTTTAGTGTTGTCATCAAGGTTCTAAGGCATACTTTTTGTTGCCAATGAGCCTCCTCTTCAGAGGTGACACTAAACAATTGATATTTCACTCTATCATAAAAAAAATCAATTTCTTTGGTCATATATTTGTCATTCATGTTTATAATTATTGTCTTGAACTAAACATATATATTTGTGGTTTTTTCTCCCTTTGCACCTTTTTTAATTAAAGCCCACACTTTATTTGCGCTTAAAGCCCCAACGGACCTTAGAGCTTTTTTGTGATTTTCGCCTTTGATAACACTGATGAATCCTCAATATCCGTTCTACTTTGTTTGGACTTGATTTATTTAATGACCTAATATTTGGAACAAATTAAGGATTCTGTAGAACTGTAGTGTAAATGTCACACATATCCTTTTCTTTAATAACCATGTTATCGTGCACCTTGACTAATTTCACGAGGTACCTGCTATCTTCCACCAACACGGATAGCAGGTAATAACTCTATCCACCAAGGCATGGACAAATGTGAAGAGAACATCTAGTGTTTTTTGTCTCCACTGGAATGTGACCCGAGAACCTCATGGTACTCCACCCACCTTATTGAGCACTAGGCCACACCCTTGGGTACATATCACACATATCCTTCATTTCGTACAATCTCTAAGCAAATTTTAGAGACTTTTGTCGAATGCCAGACCTAAAGTAAAGTGTGTCAATAATGACCAACTTTAATTCTAGCTAGTTGGTATTGTTATGGATACAACAGGTACCTTGCTTCAGTTTGTTTATCACTAAGTCTGCATAGAATCCAATAAATTGTAGGTATTTTGAGATAACTCTTCGTCTGGTGATTTTAGATCCATCTCTTCCCTGTTTAACACCTTCAATCATCACAATGTCGTACTTGAAGACTAGTGCATTTGGAGGTCTATGTAGGAGTAGACCATAGCAGAACTTTCTCAAATGACTCTCTTACTTTTTCTCTTCTATATGCACTATTTGACCTGTTAATGTGATCATTTCTTATTTATCGATACCATGTATGACTGTATATCTATTCTAGCATCCACATTAATACTTATGATTTTTCTAATTATATGTTGGAAAAACTTCACATAATACTTTCTACATTTTTACAGTCTTTTTTTCTACATTTTGACGTGGAAAACTTACACAATTCATGTTGGGAATTTCAGAAAGATTGGACCAAGATACAAGTGGAATACAGAGTACACTTTGTGACCATTCCTTTCAGTGCTCTTGTGTCTCAAAGTGGACCTATTTGGCATGCCAAGTTAGTATGCTTGCCTAATTTCTCCCCATTACTCTCATTTACACTGATGAAATTAAGTGCTTTGTCAATATTCATGAAAAAAGTCATGTACGTGAGGTCTTTACAAGATCAGATTTTCTACTACTAAGTTTCATGCATGCACTTCAGTTGAGGAGTGAGTGCTTATGGGTGAATTTGAGTGTTTTGATCTTAAAACTGTCTTATGTGCTCTTGAGTTATATTGTTATGGTTATACTTTTATCTATTTATTTGTTTTTTATTTTTATTTGTAAATAACGTTCTTGCCTAATTTGTCTGTTTCTGTATGTGTTCACTGACAATATTTTACTGTCTATTGTAGGTGTGTCGACTTTGTCAGCAGCAAGATGAGAAGCCTGCCTGTTCAGAGTGTGGAACAATGAAGAATCTTTGTGTTTGTTTGATTTGTGGTTTTGTAGGGTGTGGAAGGTACAGAATACATTTTTCCCCCTTTAACCATCCTACTAGTGAACTTAATTAGTTGCTATTGTGACTTGATGGTGTTCAAACATCTCTGACCACCCCTTCCTTGACCTGTTCTTATCATAGATATGAGAAAAAGCATGCAATTAAACACTGGACGGATGCAGCGCATCACTATTCACTTGAATTGGAAACCCAACAAATCTGGGATTATGTAGGGGACAAGTATGTCCACCGATTGAATCAATCGAAAGGTGATAGCAAGTTGGTTACTGTTAATTCCCGATGTACTGCAACTGAGGGAGAATGTACTACTTGTGGCGATGATGAGGATTCAAGTTTTAGTGGTGCCCTTTTCAGCAGCAAAGTTGATTCGGTATTTTTTTTCTTTATTCTCTCACATTATTCTTGTTTCGCAATGACTTTTTGACATTCTTTAGGATCGGACATAATTGGAAATCCCTCCATTTCCTGTCCTCTCCTTAGGGGTTTTATTTTGTTATTAACTGTCATATCTTGAAGCAAATTAAGTTATTGTTTTACCTAAATGTAGATTGTAGATGAGTACAACAATCTTCTTGCTAGTCAGCTGGAAACTCAAAGACAAGTAAGCAAAACTTAAACCTACTTTCATTCTGTTGATCACCCCTTGCATTTTTTTCATCTCAGAAGAAGTGATATCCTGACCTGCCGTAACCTCTACTAAATTTCTCTGTGGCAGCAAGTGTCGGAGCAGTTTTCACTATGCATGCATTTTAGCCAGAATTTAAGCATGTTAAAGAGTTGAAAGTCCTTTCAGTTAATTAACAGTTTTGACTAATGTTCCTCAGCATTATGAATCTCTACTAGCCGAGGCAAAGAGTGGAAAAGAGAGCTCAATATCCAGAGCAGTGGAGAAGGCAGTTTTCTCAAAGTTGAATGACTTGCAGGCTAAGATAGAAATGTATACAGAGGAGACGAAGTCCATTGCAGAGGTAGGGACCGATCAAGAAAAGTTTCCGTGCACAAACTTCCTGGATCTTTTCCGCACCTTATTTCCACTTTTATGTAACTCAATAACTTTTTGATTAATTACCTTTTGTTTTTAGAGGAATCAAGTGCTTTTGAAAAACCAAGAGCTTTTGCAGACAAAGTATAGAGAAACAGCAGAAAGGTACATTTATTTTATCTGGCTTATGTTAGCTTTACAAGTTGTCAGTAAGACTCGCTAGAGCTCGAAAATATCTGCATTTTGTTACATTTTCCACTAATTTAGTTTGATACTAATCAATTTGGATTTTGGTGATATCAATAGGTTGGCCCAATTGATTTGTACCCGTCTTTTTCTTCACTTCCACGTCATTATGCACTAAACCTGACACAGCTATGTGACTAAAGTTGTAAATACATTTACCTGTGCGTAGGGAAAGGTTATTACTCAAGTCGAAGGACGAGAATAAACTGGACCTCAAGGAACAGGTACTTCCATTGCATTCCTTTTGGCTTGTTCAATTTTTCTCTTTCCCGTTTAATATAGCTGAGTTTTCTTCTCGATTTTCGTAGATACGGGACTTAAAAGTTTATGTTGAAGCCCAGAGGAAACTTTCAAACATGGGAATTTCAGATGGGAAAGGAGGAACTGTTCTATCTGTAGAACCCAACAAGCAATCTTCCAGCAATTCTCGAAGGCGAGGGAAGCTAGGTCGAAGACGGAACTAGTAGCACTTTGACAAAGTGAGGCTTGCTCAAGTGTTTGAGCACCTCCACCATCTACCGGTAGGTTGAGGGTTTGAGTCACCCCTCTACTAGAAGGGTAAGTGGAAACACTATTGATCATCCTGCGGGTGGAAAACGAAAAAGAACTAGTAGGAATTAGTCATCCTCTGCTCTTGTATTATATACTACTACTCCCTCCGTCCCTATTTACTTGTCCATATTTCCTTTTTTGGTTATCCCTATTTAGTTGTCCATTTTGACAAATCAAGAAAGGACAACAAATTTTTTCCTATTATACCCTTATTTACACTTCTTGAAAATTGTAAAAGTGTATGTTGTTTCCCTCCAATTTATTTCACTTTAATTCAAATAAGTGGTTATAATTTTGAAGTGAAAAGTTGTCATAAGGGTAAAATTGTAACTTCACTGTGCTAATCATTGTTGCCTTAATCTGTGTGCCATTTCTAAAGTGGACAACTAAAAAGGGACGGAGGGAGTAATAAGTTTTGAGCATTGTACATGGAAGAGTCTAATTCTGTGTTGGCACTTTGTAAATGAATTCTTCTTCTTCACAGATTTTATATAATCTAAACGACAATTTCTTGTCAGTTTTCACCAGGAAAGCAAAGCTTTGTAGACTCGGTCAAGTAGTTTCGAAATATTCAATAATTTGACTTATAATAGTAATGAGAATTAAGAAGTTGTGGAGGAAGGCAGTGTTTTGTGGAAGCCGAGGGTGTTCAATATCTACTATATATATATACATTAAAAAAAATAAGTTTGACCGTGTATGTATAATGTAATTTTACGATAAAGACGTTTTGAATGAATCCTCTTCTGGTACCCTAGCTCCACCCCTACACACATATGGCTCCAAATTGTTATCCATACAACTCTCTACCAACAACCATGGAATTCCAAATATAGGTGGGTACATTTTTACTTGGTACTGGGTGAAACATAAGCCTTGAGACATGGGGCTTATGAATCTTTAATTTCTTAGTTTATGTTTTAATAATATAGAACAATAACACATAAATATTGGAAGTGTTAAAGTCATCACTTACAAGATATTACTATCAAACTACACATAGCACCTTCCTAAAGTCTGATCATTTTGAGGCATGAAGATGAATAAAAAGTGAAGATATGAATTTCTAGGTATTTTCATAGGGATGTTCAAATTATATTTAACCTCAGAATATTTTTCAATTAGTAATTATGCAATAATAGGACCATTATTTCATATTTGAGTTACTATTCTCAATCTTCAGATAAATTGAGCTTCCATTATTCATTTGTTTGAAGAATTTGAGAGTCAACATCATGCATTAATAAGAAGTATGGTTAGACTCCAAGCGTTGAACGTATTTAGAACGCACAATCAAACACTTGGACATGAGTCTCAGGGCGTTTTGCAAGTACCCCGCCCAAAGACGAGTCCCAAAAAGATTCAAACTTTTTGTTTCTCCTTTCCGTAACATGTAAAGGTACAGGTTTCATCAAAACACATCCTCAAACCACTCAAGTAACTTTGAGATATTCAGTAAAAATAGAAAGGAAACAATTTGGAAATCATTCTTCTTTAGTAAAGCTAAAAAGAACCATTGACAAAGGTAATTGTTCATATCTCCAACTATAATTAGGATTTCCAGATTACTGATGCCAAGACACCCTCTACTACATTTACACGTCCACCAACATTATCGGTGAACTGATGTAACCCTACTAAACAAACTCTACATTATCTAAATTCAGCTTTCTATTAACTACACTGGCTAATCTAGAAGCTTCTCCCCTTCCAAGAAAATTGTAATGGAGGGACGTTGAAAAACAACACAATGCAGTACATACACTCATCCTTTCAACGAAAACTGCCAGCATGTGCATGAGGTAACTACCTCTGAGGTTGATCTGAATTTGCAGCACCTGAAGTGCTTGGCCCAGTACCATTTTCAGCTGGGGGCAACATTCCCCATTTACCTTCAGCCTCAAGCGGCTCAAGTACAACTACAGCACCATCGTTTAGTCCCAATGCAAACTGATTCGGATCAGATGGATGTGCAGCAATAACAAGTGGATGCACCCTTGCACTGCAAAACAAATTTCGAAAACAACCAAACTAAAATGAGAAAACACAGAGAAATACAGCTAAAGCATTTTCAGATTTTTTGAGTTTTTTTTTTTCAAACAGTTTTTGGAATAAACAAAGAAAAGCAGCAGTGTTCAATCACCTTGGATTAGCGGGAAGGTATGAAGTCGGATTGATCCGACATCTCCATCGCAGTGTATAAGCACTGAGAACACCTACACTTGCATCTTCAAAACTAACAAATATAGACTGGCTATCACAAGAATATGTTGCATGTGTAATTGGCCCAGTTACTTCTCTAGGTACCCACTGTTCAAGACGAAAAATCCAATGTCAGACTTAAACTGGGCGGAATAACATAAGGGAAACACACAGTAAAGAATATTGAAGTAATAATGTGCACATGTACTCTGATACTTTTTTGGTATTCATGATGTAAATGTGGTTAACGGATTCACCAGAAACCCACAGGCCTAATGGAATAGAAGTCTAATCACTGCAACTCAAGCTTATATGATGTATCCTTATTTTAAACTTGGGATTGGAAAGGATTAGAGAAGGGAAACCGCACCTGTTTGAGGCACTCCAGTTTAGGAGCTTCAAATATGGCTATCTGTGTTTCGTGCACTACCAACAATTGTGTCTGATCCTGGTGAAATTGTACACGAGTATCTGCTTGAGGAGCAGCTGCACGCCCAGCAGGAATCTGCAAGTATTTGCTTGTTTGCTTCTCCCAAGAATCACTGCTCCAAACACACAGCTGTAGAAACAGGGTACCTCATGATGCAACGGTTGCTCATACAAAACATAACAACTACACAAGCTCTTATTAAGGAAAAGATTTGTAAAAATTATAATATGATTGTGGTGAAGTAGGCTGGGTTACCAAACCAAGCACTTCCTTTTGTTGCAGCACATAAGTTAAATATATAAAATTGTCTCCCCTAACAGTTTATGCTTTTATATAGGGTAATCACACATGATATTAGAGCATGCTTGAGGTCCTAGGTTCAAATCTCACAGCCACCCATCAACAAAATAGTTCCACATGCTTGGTCCGGAAAAAAGGTTCGAACTGTGAGGAGGCATATTGCATACATAAAATGAAATAAATAATTGGGTGCTCTCTCCAAAAACTTTGAAGTGTTAAGACAAGGTAGTCACACTACTAACCAATTTCCTCTCGATCAAAACTCAACTATCAACCTCCAAATAGTTCCACACTAAACTCATTTTTCCATAATGATTAGGGCAGAATATCTAAAATTGGTTTTTCAACCAAAATACATCTATATCAAATTAATTTACCTGAGAATCTGCTCCTGCAGATATAAGCACGTTGAGAGAATTCGAAAAAGCAAGTCCAGTTATTCTTTTCTGATGTCCTTTGAGCTTTGTCTTTACCTACACAAAGGGATCATACTTGATGTCAACGAATTTAAACTAAATACTGAATTAGTACTATTCCGAAAATCACAAAATGAAACAAATGTTTGAATAACTCAACCTCGTCAACTCGGACATTATATATCTGGATGGAGGAGTCATCCATTCCTATGGCAATAACATTGTTATCTTGAGGATGAAATGCCAAAAAGGTTGCTGCGGGTGGGGCGGGCATAAATGTTGTCATAGTCTGCATTTGCAACAGAAACAATATACAGAGATTAGTGGAAAGCAAAATAAAGCAAAATAATATATAACTTCATGCAACTAATTCCTGATTTATAGCAGCTTTTTAGCTGAACTGCTAGACTAAAGCTAGAGTGCAAGTTGCTCAAAGTTTCCCTCTTTCATCCCCACATATGCAACCAAATTACTTGTGGACAGCTCAGAATGAAAAGATGCAGCATTTTACCTTAAAAGTCATCATATTGAACAACGATATTTTCCCTCCAGAAGCTGACATGACGTAGGAGTCATTCTTTGAGAGTGCAAAACACGGAACAACCTCTTCAGGATTTGTGTCATTAGTATCATTTGTCATCAGTGTCCCACTTGCAGGTTGCCATAGTTGTGGGACAATACTTGCATTAGCCTATTAGAGAATTGCACAATGAGCTGTAATGATATATATTTGCAAAAGAGAGTTAAAGTTGTAAAAATCAATACCTTCCCTGTCGGGTGTCGGTCATTTCTGGGCCATTTCCAAAGTTTGTGCACAGCATTGGCAGCTAATGCCAATATAGCGTATCCTGAATTTGTATATATCAACCTTGTAACCTGAAACTGGAAAGTATTAGAAAAAAGGACTACTTTTTTCAGCTTAAATGGAAAATGACATTAGTCATTACAGATCAAGTATATGATGCAACCTCACATCTCATAAAGAATTGTTTACAGGCAAAAACTTTGGTCATGGTTTTATTTAAGCAATAACTCATACCTTCGGTGTTGTTGCACTGTCAGGAAGCTTCAAGGATCTACACTGTGATGGATCATTAATTTCAGTTGGTTTCCAGATTTTAGATTTATCAACAGGCTCTTCTGCAGCTCTTGGCCTTGCATCACCTAAATTGCGACTTTCACCATTCTACCAAGAAATTAAAATAAAGGGGCTGATCAACAAATGGTCCAAAGTCCCAAAACATACAAGTATGAACTGCACTAAGAAAATCTCTATTTAATTAGAAAAGTGTCACCAACCATGGATGCCATTGGCACTGCTCGATCTACAAAGCTTGCAGCAACAGAAGTGCTAGGAGGCCCAAAACTTCCCACCGTGGAGGGCTGCACACATGTAAAGCATTTTATCGACAGCCTAATATTACACAGTAATATTTTCAACATTGAAGAACAAGGAAAGGAATCTACCTTCACCGCAGAAGCAGAAGATACTCTAGAAGGATCAAATGGGCGATTTTCCATGGATCTTAAAAGCCTAACACCATCTGCATTTGCTAAGATTTTTAGCCCATTGTCACTTGTCGAAACAGCCAACAACATTCCTTCCTTGTTAAATCGGAGGCAAGGAGAAGCCTGGGAATGTGGTAAAAATGCGTAAGTAAAAAAGACATGGTTGGGTTGTTAAAGAATTGGTCGACTGGCATTTACCGGTAAGCCACCGTCAGCGTCAGTAGTTGTCAGCAAGTTAACACTGTCCATTTCCCAAAATTTGATCGTGAATTCATCACCAGCTGCCAAAAATCTGTTTTTAGTAGTGTCAAATTGCACTACCCCACCTGCACGCTTCCCCAGACCACTAAATGTACGCTTTACAGCTCCTTCACTTTCATTCCATTCAACAAGATATGACTCTCCTTCTTTGTTAGTCCCACATGAGAATAGCCTGCAAGCCAATATTTCATGATATACCACAAACTTTAACCAAGGGAAAGTAAGAAAATCGCATCATGCACAGTTATGGAAGTCATTATGCAAACCTTGTTCCATCAGCACTATAGGCCATTGTGGTTGATGAATGACCTGGTGCATCATAGTCAACTCTTGAACCCATGTTATCGTATAACCACGCCTTTATTTTCCCATCAATTGCAGTTGAGAAGATAAACTGAGAAGACAAAAAAAGGAGCAGAAGACCCAAGAAGTTAGATAAAAAAATATCACTAAAGACAAGTAAATTAGATCTTCACATCAAAAGAGAAGCATTTTTGAATTCATGAATGCTGAACAGCCTCATAATTTTTATTACTACTTGTTAATGCTCTTGTGCATATCAAAATACCTGAAAACTGTTTCTTCAAATCATATATGAAGGAAGAAATAGTGCCCGAAATGGGGAAAAAATCATCTAACAAGTTATAATAAATTTTCTGATAATTCAAAAGGAGGAGCATGGTTAACCTGAATACTTTCTTTGTGATGTGGACATACTGAATAGACTGGTGCCTCATGGCCCTCAAAAGTATATTGCTTAGCCCCTGACACCGCATCCCACACCTGTGAACGAGAAATATTTTATCAAATACAGCTCATAACCAGTCAACAGAAAAAGGTGAACGGGGTGGAGGAAGTCCGACCCTTACAATCTGAGTCAAAGCACATAACATATCAAACCTTAATAAGCCTGTCATCCCCACAGGTTACGATACAAATCTGTTTATTAGGGAAGGAAAAGGCAAGATCGTTGACACTTCCTGAATGAGCCTCAATCTGCACGTAAGGCCCAGTCAAAGTCCGTATTCATTTAGTAAAAGAAAGCAAGAGGTAAATATTCGGAAGGATTACCTCAAGATGGTTTCTAAGATCATCGCCACCGTGATATGAGTAGACGTGCACAAGGTGCTTAGAGAATGCAACACCTAATGAAGAATCAACAGAAAGCAAAAGGAAAGTTAAGGCCGATTATTGCAATTCAGTCTAAAAAATTTAGCTTTCAGTAGTATGAACTACTGAAACAAGCTTTATCATTCACAGAAAACTAAAGGTTCCAGGATTTAATTTCATTATAGCCTCCAGACGACTTACCAAACAGAGTGCCATCAGGACTCCACATTACACGGTTAACTGATGCAGAGTACTCACTTGCCATAGATGCCTGGTTGTTATTCAGATAATAAATTGGTATCTATGAGACTTATAAACCATCCATATGACCACAAATGATAAACAAGTGTGAATGCAATCAACAAGTTTCACACTTACCTGTAGAGCCACTGAACATTGTGAAAGATCCCAAATCTTGAAATTTCTGTTAGCAATCCTCTCCCTAGAACCCAATTCCCAAAGCATAATCTCTCCTGTGCCAGTACCAACTGAAAATAAAGAACCATCAGTAGCAGCCCAAAACAAATGTACAATTCGTGTAGCGTAAAAGTAGATCTAAAAATCAAAATGAGGGAAATGAATTAAAGAAAACCAATTTCACTGTGTGGAAACTAACCAAGAAGCAAAATCTGCTGCACCGGATGGAAATCCATACTCTTGACTGCTGAACCCTGATTTAGAGTCATGACAAAAGCCTTGGGCAAATCATCTGATGAGTAGGAACTTTGCGCATGGCTTTGTCCAGAGTATCCACCAGGCAAAATATTGATAGGCATATTATTTACCTGTAATCAATTCATATAGAATCACTGTTCTCTTAAAATACGAAAGCATCAAACACACAAGAACTTCCTAAAATATGAGCGGATTTGCAAGCCACAGTTTCTAACGTACAGCTCAGTTAAATACAAACTTATGTGTAAGCAACTCAAGATAATGGTAACATACTTCATCTGATACACCAAAAGGTCTTGATCTCTTTAACATGTGCTCCGAGTCAGCTGTTTGATAGTCTACTGTTGAGTTATTTGTAGGAGTCCTCGGACGCTTTAGCATAGCTGCTGTTAAATAATTAGCACATAGAGCAGGTATCAGTTTATGGTTAGCTAACTCTAACAGGGGAGAGGGATTGGAGGAGAGAAATCAGTTTTTCATATTTGCAAATACACTCCACTATATTTGTCAATGAATGGGCGGTCGCACTAGTATTGATGGACCTCAATAGAATCATTTCGAGGTTGTGCTATACGTACAATACCTGCTGCATTATTTGGAGTGGTAAAACCTATTGGTCCAGCAGATGCAGAAGGATGAGAGACTTGGGAAGGATTAGTCATCCACCCAGCAAGAGCGTTTTGCAGAGGAGCAGGTGCTTGCTGGAAAGGCTGAAAGAAACAAACTTCAATCTCTAATCATTCATGATTTACAAATGAAATTTAGCTAGTTTGCTTTTCTACTTACAGTTACACCATGAGGACCCAGAGCTTGAAAAACCCCCGGCTTTGGAACAGCTCCCATGAGTGGATGAGTAACAGGGGACGGAGCACGTGCACCATTTGGCTGTGAAGGACCGCAAGAATGGTCCACAAATAAGGTCTTTATGTCAGGATTAGGCTTCGGGCTCTTACAAAGCTGATGCTGCCAGTTCAAACTGCAAGAATAATGGGCACCTATGTGTAAGCCAACTACACTATAAATAAAAGAAGATAAAAACAAGAACCAAAACCGAAATGCTAGTATTTAAAAGTCTAATGCTCTCCAGAAATAAACCTCTGGTTGATTAATGTCCGCAGTCTTGCATTTTTCAAGGAAGGAAAGGTCAGCTTATCACGAAAAAGGGGATTTGCTTCTATCAATTTCTTGAGTTCCAGAAGCATTATACCCCTAGCAGACTTAGTATCTCCATATTTAGATAATTGCTCGTTATCCCTGAAAATCATTGCAGACAAATCCACAACCATTTGAAAATTGACAAAGAACACATTTAAAAGATAGACAAAATAGATATGGGAGCTAAGATAGCAATCTCTGAGTCAAGTCCTTCCGTTACCTAAAGTTGTCAAGAGTCAAAAGTTGTGTTATTTCTTTGAAAAGCTCTTCATTAAACGCCGAAAACACCTTCAAGTCCTTAACTAGGATCTCAACAGCTTTAGAACGGTCATTCCTAGAAGAGATACAAAAACAAACCATCAGATTATTTAGAAATTATTGAAACACACAACAAGCATCTAAATCGGAAAAAAAAATCAGACTCACCTATCCAGAGCTTCAAGATACTTTTGCTTTCGGATCTCGAAGAAAATTTTCATGGAGTATCTATTATCATCAACCTTAGTGAACCCAGATAAGTACTTTTCCACTTCATCCCATTCTCCATTCCCCACCATTTCATCAAAATGCCTCATGTTAAAGTAAAACCCAGATTCTTGCTCCAATCTTCAACACACCAAAAACATAAAAAAATTATACCACCAAACAAACAAAACCTCAACAACATTATTACAAATCATAAATTCTTCTCATTTAATTGAGTCAAAAATGGTATATATAAAGACAAAAAATCCCATTCACATACACAATTAATATAACAAATCAATCAATTCAGCTAATTTCTCACTCAACCCACAAATTTCACAACACTTTAGATCCCCAAACCAAAAACTCAAACAATTCTTCAATCTCCCACATTTACAACAGAAAAAAAAACCCATAAAAAATGAGGAAAAATAAAAACAAAACCCTACTTGTGAACAGCATCTTTGAATTTCTCCTCATCCAGAAACTGCAGTATCAAAAATACAAGCTCTCTACTCAGCGAAGACATCTCTCACCTGCAAAAAAATAAAAAATCCTCCAAATTCAACTCCAACCCATTAAAATTAAACCAATTCCATACAATTCCCCCAAAACAAAAACTCCATAGATCAAACACAAAACCAAAATTTCCTCAAATTAAACTCACCTAACACCTAAAACACCTCATCCACCCACATATACGTGCATGTACATACATATACATATATAGAGAGAGAAACCGCCTAAAACACGCACACATACACATACACACAATAACATACATACCTTGAATGAATGAGTGAGAGACTAAACAAAAAAGAAAAAATAGATCCAAGGTTTTTTGTGTCTATATATATGAGAGAGAAACTAGAGAGAGAAACAAAAAAGGTAGAATTTTGAGTACTTTTTTTTATGGAAGAGAGAGAGAGAAAAAGACCATGTGTGAGTAGGGCTAGGTGGGGAAGAGACATATAAATAGGAGAAGGAAGGGAGTGATATGAGGGTTGAAAATTTATGAAATAATGTAATAAGTTATATTGCTTATCACTGATAAGTAGATCTGCTTATCATCAATTTAAGGATAAGTCAATTTACTTATAGACTTGTTTAATACGTCTCTTAAAAAGGAAGATTTTATTTTTTCATTATTTTTCTTATTCGGCAGGAAGTGCGGGAATTTCGATGAGAGAAATGATTCAGTGTTGTCGGCCTTATTGTAGCTTTAAGGACTCGCACCATTTTTATTTTTTAAGCAATTTAGTTTTCTTACTTTCCTTATTATTTTATTTTTTTCATTTTTTTTAGTTGTCATAATTTTTTTTAGAGTAAAACGATATACCATTTTAAGACGTGTTTTTTAATTCTATTGATAAGAAATAATATTTTTTGTATAATTTTTGAATAACTAAAAATTTATTTTTAAAATAATTAGATATTGACTCTCGAAAAATGTAATAAGACAACTAAATAGAAACAGATGAAATATTTACTATGCTTTTCTAATTCTAGTATTTTAGGTATGAATTTAAGGAAAGAAAAGTTATTTTTTTTTCCTTTTTTTAATTTCTTGCTCAGTCAAACTATAAATGGGAGTAGTAATTATTTATGTTTATGTTTGATAGAAGAAGAATATAAGAACGAAAAATATTTATTGATTGACCAAAAGTGAGAATTGTTATTGTTTTTTTCCTTATTTGGTAGAAAAATATTATGGGAACTAATTGGAAATTACTAGTATTATATTCTTTCCAAGTATAGAAAATATTTTCTTCGGTGTAAAATAATTCACATAAAGTTATTTAATTATTACTATTTTTTGCCGAATTTGTACTTGATGCATTCTTAATTCAAATTTCATTGTATAAATTTAATGATATTATGTTAATCTGAAAAAAAGAAATTATAATTAGTCAAAAGTTGCTTTTTCAATTTTCGGAAATTAGTGAATTTCTTAATTTAGCCGGAAGGTCAAAGAAGTTAGTGACTTAATCCGTCCAAATTTTTAAAAATAATTATTTTGAACTAGAATGAGTATATTTCTTTTTCTGGCACATTTTTTGTTTGTTCTGATTTGCTTAGATATCAAGAATTTAATTTGACTGAATTTAAATTTAAATATAGTGTTATAAAAAAAAGAGATTTTAATTTTTTATTAAATTGAATGTGATATCTGTTTTGAGATTTTACTAATCTAAATTTGTGCCTAAAAATCTAATTTACGTAATGAAGTATTTTTTTTATTAAATACGCTCTAAAATAATTAAGAATAAAAAAATATTTATAGCTCGATTTCATAGGACTAAAATAGCATTAAATTTTTCTAACCCTATTGAGAAAAATGTGACAACAAAATTTATTGTTATTTGACACAATGCACAATCATTGACTGTTATAGATAGGGACGTCATAATTATTATTATTAAATTGTAACCAATTTTGTTTTTATATTTCTTTTGACTGAACAAAAATAATTATTTCCTTTTTAATTATTACATTTTTCCTCTAAAAATAAATTTATTATATGTGCGTTTTGAAATTTGAACATTTAATGCACGGATAAACAAGAAGCAAATTCTTTTATTTTTTTAGGAAAATATAATTTAATGGCATACACCTAAGAGATGACAATATCAAATCTGTATAAATTTAAAATTTAAAGATTTATGTATTTTTTTAATATAAATGTAGTAATAGCTCGATATTTCCTAGAAAGAAGAATCTAGGATGAGATAGATAAGCTTCCATTTCAATACTTTGACCGTCTTAAATTATTTATCGTTTTCTGTTCCACATTTTTTAGAAAATATTTTATTTATATCAAAGCATCTGTCATAATTTTTAAAATAGTTATCTCAAATTAGTTATAAGAATCTAGGAGGAGATTAGCTAGCAATTCAATTCCTTAAGCGTCTCAAATTATTTGTCGTTTTCTATTGCACGTTTTTTAAAAATATTTTATTCATATCAAATTATCTGTTGTGATTTTTAAAAATAGTTATCACAAATTAATTATTATTTTAAAAGTTTAAGATAATTTTTATTTATTTATTTTTTAAAAAGCGTGTAAAAGATAAAACGTTAAATAATTTGAGATGAACAAAGTATTATTTAAGAGTGAGTTTAACTATTGTGTCCTTATTCATGTTTTAAGATACAAGAATAATTACTATTAAAATAAAATGGGATTTGGAAAAGGACAAAGAACCCCCGTAAATGCAAAAGTACCAAATATAGGAATATTAATCACTTATGCATAACGTGAAATTTATTTGCAGCATCTGTCCATGATAAAATTTTACTGGTCTAAAATCTTGTAAATTGGTAAAAGTTTATGTGCACTCATATTACATTAAATAATTATAATTTTTACGTTGAAATTTGAGGTTAGAATTACATCTACTAATTAACTAAATTAAGTGATAATTGTGTATATAATTATAATTTATACGTATAATATTTTAATTAAATTGATGAAAATATCATATGTGAGTAAAAAATTTCCTAAGTGAAACTTCATTAAAGTTTCTAGATTTAATATAAATATCATTCTTATATACATGTTTAATAAGAATTAAATTGTTTAATAAGTCAAATAATGACTTTAATTTACAAAATTTTCCACGGTTCAACATCTATATATGAAAGTTGAAACCTCTATGAAAGATAAAGCAAGTAAAGTCACATCTTGAGAACTACTTAAGCAATTTCTTAAGTCAAGTTCTTGCGCTATATATCGATTATGATCTTCACTAATAAATCGAGTTCAATGTGTCCACGATGAAATCATGTCAATATGTATCTTGTCAATAAAAGGCCCAAATAATGACAATACATGTGTAGACATTAAAAAATTATGAGACTTTACGAGATGAATTCAATTTCAGTAAGGTTTTTTCAGATTATTCTATCTTAAATCTTAATTCATGTCTATATAAAGGTTAATATATTCTCTTGAAGAGGCATCTTGAAAAATTCATAAATTCATGATCAATTTTTCACAAAGATATCAAAATGTGGTCAAACTCTTCTTGATAACCAAATATGAGAAGGTACATATTATCCTAATTCGAGAAATATACCACTAACAACCCTTGAATCACATAATTAAAATCTTAAAGAGAAAAACAAAATAGAGAATAAACAAATTTGTACTCACAATTAATGAATAAAGTTATTATTTCTATTTATTTTGTGATTGCTGCATATTTTCTGTATTTGAAAATAGTGTATATTTAAAAATGAAACCGTTCAAAGTTATCATCCAATTGATAAAAATATTTTAATTCATAATTACGATTTAAAAACCACGTTCATATTTATCAAAAAGCGTGTTAAGGATCAATACTTTAATAGAAAAATCAATAATTTTGTTCATAGACAAAACACATATATACATATATTTTATAATATAGAATCAAACATATGAAATCTCAAATGCAATAGCTTGTCTGCGCACACAGTTTTATTCAATATCATAGTAAAACATATGTTAAAAAGAGACATACATGAAAAACGATCATTTCTTCAATAGAGATGTAACGATCCAAATATGCATCCTAGGTCGAATATCTATTCAAGCCTAATAACTAATATAAAATGTGTTCAAATTCTAACTCAAATCTATGGAGTGTTACCGAAATCTAGTTGTTCGGACAAACTATAATATAAGAATGAAAAAAAATAAAAAATATATAATGTTGTCAAGTATGCCCCTTGCGACTAATGAATATATCACATGCAAGTGTGCAACTCACAACGGGTACACAATATTTGTGCCTATGTATACCCAAACTCGTATTGGTCCAAAAATTTGGACATGTACAGAAGTTATATATTATAAAGGAGCAAAAATCAAAATATATTACAATTTATGAGGGACCAAAATATCTATTATTTTGATAAGTTATATTGAAGTTGATTGAATATGAATTGGTAAATTTATATTAGATTGAAGTGGCTTGATCGATTCGTTAGCTATTTAGGTAACAAATAATATTAAGAAAATGTGTAAAATATGGATAAATATTATTGGTCCGAGTGTTTACGATATTCTCGAAAGGAAAGAGGAATAATAATGGTCTTTATTTTAGTTATTTTTTAATTTTGTTTTCTGATTCAGTTGGTTGGTCCAATGGGGTTGTCTACATAGTAATTCCACTCAATTTAATGCCAATTTTCTTGCATTCTTTTCTGGTCTAATTTACTTTCCGTTTCACATTATATGTTGTATTTTTTTTACACGCTATTTTTTATGTTTAACAATAGTTATCCACTAATAATTTTATATACTTCTTAAGAAATTATAAATAAAAGGTAATTAGACTATGTCACTATTGAAATATAATAAATATAATATCTTGAAAAATGTAATAGAGAGATTACTATAATTAATGATATGGGAAAATTAGGAACTAAGTGTAAGATTAACCATTGATTTTGTAAAGTGGACAAGTATTGCTGGACATCCCAAAATAGTAGTATAGTTTGTATTAATTTGTAGGCCTTTTAGATATATATATATATATATATAATATTGTTATTTTATTTTTATTTATGTTTTTTAAAAAATATAGTTCTTCTTCATTAAATAAACAAATTATTTGTAGTCTTTAAAAAAAAATAGTTATCATTAAAAATAGGGATAAGGGTTTGAAAAATACCCTAACTTTGGTCAAATTTGTTGTTGCAATACTAAACTTTCATGACCTATTACCTCCCTAGACTATTTAATACCGTATTTTAAACATATATATTTGCCCACGTGGACATAATAAATAATGCAAAATTATNTAAGGGTTTGAAAAATACCTCAACTTTGGTTGAATTTGTTGTTGCGATACTAAACTTTCATGAAGACCTATTACCTCCCTAGACTATTTAATATCGTATTTTTTACCCCCTGAACTATTTAATAGTGTATTTTAAAGGTATATATGTGCCCACGTGGACACATTACTAGTTTGTACTAATTTGTAGGCCATATATATTATGAATATTATTGTTATTTTATTTTTATTTATGTTTTTAAAAAAATATAATTCTTCTTCATTAAATAAACAAAGTATTTGTAATCTTTAAAAAAAATAGTAATCATTAAAAATAGGGATAAAGGTTTGAAAAATACCCCAACTTTGGTCGAATTTGCTGTTGCGATACTAAACTTTCATGAGGACCTATTACCTCCCTAGACTATTTAATACCGTATTTTAAACATATATATTTGCCCACGTGGACATAAAAATAATGCAAAATTATAAATAGTAATGTGTCCACGTGGGTACATATATACCTTTAAAATACACTATTAAATAGTTCAGGGGGTAAAAAATACGGTATTAAATAGTCCAGGGAGTTAATAGGTCCTCGTGAAAGTTTAGTATCACAACAACAAATTCGACCAAAGTTAGGGTATTTTTCAGACCCTTATCCCTTAAAAATAAAATCAAAATATTGATTAATTTTATAATTTTTAAAATAAAAAATAATTTTAAAAAATTACCCTATATAATTTGAGATCGAAAAAGTATTTATTTAATATTTATTGTTGAAAAATGAGTCGGTAAAATGGACTTGTATTTCGTATGGGTAAGAAAGAGATGAGGGAAGAGGATACAAAAATGTGAATGAATTTTTGGTTGTCCTATTCCTATTGAACTCTGAAAAATATATATATAACTATGTATTATATTTATTGAGTTGACTTAAATATTTAAAAAATAAATTAAATTTAAATTTTCTAAATTTTTTAATTATAGAAAATGATCTTAAACACTAGTAATTGGGTTATGAATATAATTTTATACATACTTATTGTTATTCTTTGAAAAAATACAAAGTTTATATTGTTCCTATGTACCAAATATTTATCTCTGCTCTTATAAATATTTCGTACATAGAAACAAAAAATGAATTTAGTAGAATTGGTTGATCCCTCCGGATTTAATTATAAGTCTCCAATTTATTTATTTTTAAATAAAATTATATTTTATAAAATTAATCTAACTATTAATATGACATGCTAGGTAGATTTAGTGTTTATTAGGATTAACTTATTTTTAGATGTTTTTGACTTTTAAGTAGTTTTTTTTTTATAGTTTTGGAGGTGTTTGGAAAGGTTATAAAGTGCTTTTAAGCACTTACTTTTACGCGAAAAAAGTTTTAAAATAAATCAAAATTAGAATACCATCTAGTCATAACTTTTAACTTTTGACTTATAAGTTATTTTTTATAAGTCTATCTAAACAGACCCTTAATATAGTTGTTCTTAATAGATTTCTAGTCTAATGTTTAATATTCATATTAAAATTTGATCAAATTCGAATCACATATTATAGGACTCGTTTTTTAAGATAAAATTCCTAACAAGATATTTTTCATTTCCATAACTCAAATCAAAATCTCTAATTAAAAATAAAATAAAACAAATGCTAGTTCGTAATTAGAGCAGTAAATAAAACTCTTTTTTGTTCCAGTAACATAAGTAAACTCTCTTATAATTATTGTCATCTCCTCTGTGACCATATAATATTTGTCTACAAATATTTGACTTGTACTTATATATTATGCTATCATGAAGTTTCCTATGAACACCGCCAAGGAAAATAATTCATGTGTACAACTCAATTCATGGTGGAAATGGAAAAGAATAGCTGAATTCGGAGTTATTTGAATTGTATGACATTGTTGGGCTATTGTATTTCGAAGAGGACAAGTCAAAGAGTATTATTATTGAATCGGTGTAGATTATGTTGCAGTCGCTTGAATAGAGCGAGATATCGGGCGCCTCAACCTAAATATTTGTTTATTCGTTTTTGTCATTTTTTTTTCAACTGTGATTTATTATATTTGTGGTATATAATGTATAATTTAATATTTTATAGTTTTATCCATATTATAAAGTAAATTAAAAATAGAAAACGAATCGAGGTTATTTAAATGCTTTACTGCCGTAAACCTAGTTATCATATAAATTTTTTTATAAAGTTCGAAATTTAGATGATGAATTTTTTTAAAAAAAAACAAATTAAAATAATGGGGAAAAAACATTAAAATCAAATTATTTATAGCGCGTGAAATTCATAAATTATTTATGAAATTGACGGATCACAAACTAGAAATTTAATGTTTATCTGGGTCCCCCAAAGAATTATTGATAATAGGCATTTTAATGAATTTCTTAAAATAGGTTATTTGAAAAGGTGGCAACATTTTATTCAACATGAAATTTGAGCCACTAAAAGAGTAAAGTCTTCTTTCATTATTGATTTATTTCTGTTCTCTTATATATATATATATATCCTAGTTTTGCCCCCACATAAAGAAAGTTACTAATCGAATAACTGTTATGCTATCAAATCAAATTATATTTTCTTTTATAAGTATTATTTAGTTTTTCTAGATCGTGAATTTATTCGAATTTTTCTATCTTTACAAGATAAAAATAAAATTTACATATTCCATACTTTCTCATATCTCATATGTTAGACTACTGAATATATTATCATTGTTATATTATCTTAGCTTTTGTGTAAGAGTTCGTTCGAACAAAAGAGATTGTCAAGTTAAAATGAAGGAAAGGATCAAAAGTGGGTTGTATTATTTGAAAATTGAACAATCTTACCTTTCGTTAGCCTTTTGGTCTAACATTATCGTGATTATAAGGGGAGGGGGGGGGGGGGGGGGGGGGNGGGGGGGATATTGATTTTGCTTTTGACACATCACACATAATGAAGATTCAACTCGAAGGTAATTGTAAAACATAATAAAAAGCGCAGGTAATTTTGGACCTTTTCTTTCGAAGATTTTGAATGCATAAAATTCACATATTTCATGTTGATATTCTGCGAATGACAAAAATAAATACAAGATGATTTGCTAATGATAAGGGGCATGAACAAGTGCAAACATTAACATATAAAACATGTAGTATTACAATTACGGTAGGATAAAAAATATTCTTCTACCCTCGATTAAATATTTCGAATTTGAATTCGAAGAATGAAAAAACAAAGAGGTTCATTCAAATGCAATGTTGAAATTAACAAGTCCTACGGTAGAGGAAATCTTTGAAGTGGATTTTAGTCCTATTTCTTAGTATCAATAGCGGTGGAGTTAAAAAATTTTATTGATAAAAGTTTAAAATATGAAGAAAAAAATATACAAACTAATCAAAGGGAGTTCAATATCTATTGTATATATATATATATATATATATTATAATTTTAATAATAAATAAATAATGTAATTTTCTATCAAAAGGGGTCCGGATGAATCGCTAGCCCCAAACTGGCTCCGCCCCTGCTTATCAATGGAGAGAAACCTATTAATGTTATTCACAAGGACTCAAAATAGTATTTTTCTTGTTTGGATTTAACTCATATTTATTTATCAAGAAATAAAATATGTTTTACATTATCAATATCTTTTAATCGATTATAACATATTATTTACTTCTTTTTTCTGAAGGTTGTCATGTTATGATTACCAAAAATAATTACCTATTATAGGTCTATCAAAAAAAATAAGATGATATTATCGATATCGGATTATTGGATTATCAATTCGGAAAAATGTTGTATTATTTAACTATTGGTCTGGGATTCAATTTGTCCAAAAATCTTAACAATTTAATCAATAACCCCATAAATTTTATTAAAATTATTTTTTTTACCCTTGAATATAGAAATTCTCTTTAGGGCTTTAGAAAATTGGTCTTACCCATTAAGGATCGATAATTAAAATTGCTAATTCAATAATCGACATTTTCACTTATTCAGTTACTATTAGTTTAGCTTATATATAGATTGATAATCAAAATATTAATATGCCAAATTAATACTTTTTACGTTTCAATTTATGTGGCATAATTTAACTTGTCACAAATAATATAACTGTGTTGATTTGATAAAGTAAATAAATAATAAAATATATATTTTGATATAAAGACCAAGTAAAATAAATCCGCGAGATAAATATATTCCAAACTTTCATGAAAGTACATGTGTTTGAAAAATTCACATGTTTGAATATTTGATTATTTGATATTAAAATATATGAGTTTAAATTTTTATTCATTTTTTGAAAAAATATTATTACTACAAGTTTAATAACTTTTAAGCATTTCAATATTTTTATAAAGGCTACTCTAAACAAAGATAATTTTGTTTCATCATGTGATAAGCAAAGATTTAAACTTTATGTATACTACATTTTAGAATATCAATATCGATCATGTATTAGTTATTGAGTTCTTAATTTAATTTATATATATTCAATAGATTTCTTAATACAAATATATAATTTAAAATTTAGGGGTGTACATAGCCGGATTGGTTCTGATTTTTCAAATATCAAACCAAATCATATGTGTCGGATTTTTGAATCTATAAACCAAACCAAACCAATTAAACTCGAGTTTTTTCGGATTTTTTCAGGTTTTTCTGATTTTCGGGTTTTTCCGGTAAAGTATTCATACAAACATATAATTTACTTGTACTTCAAATATTTCTTTAGCCCTATCAAAATACAACTGTCTAAGGTGTTTCTTAAGAAAATAACACAAAATATGATATGCGTAATGACACTAAAATAATCAACAAAAAAATAATAAAAATGAAATCACGTAAAATAAATATTGCAAATTAACAAGTCATAATGAAAATGATCATAATTTAAAAGTACTAAATCATGCTAACATAAGTTTAATAAGTATTAGTTACATGACTAAATATTAAAGGAAATTAAAATTAGATTATGTATTTGAATTGTCTAAACCAATGTAAAATCAAAGAACAAATATTCAATATTATTGTCATTCTTAGTGTTGAATTGATTTTCTTTTTGCATTAGCATTAATTTGATTTTGATTTAAGCTTTATTATAATTATCAACATATGTGAACAATAATCTTTATTGAACTATTTAGAATTCTAAGTTTCAAACTTGAAATAATATATTAAAAGATAAAAACTATGAAAAAGTATAAGAAATATTTAAAAATTATATCAAAGTGAATAATTTTATGTGTAAAATAAAATTTTAAAATTATGTATATAATGTCGGGTTGGTTTGGTCTCGGGTTGATTTTTTTTAGTTAAAACCAATCCAACTCAAATATAATCGGGTTTTTTTTCCAATACCAAACCAACTACTAATCGAGTTTTTTTTTCTCAATTTGACTCAATTTACGATTTTGTTTAATTTTCGGTTCGATTTTATACCCCTAATTTTAATATGTAACACCAAAACCTTTTTGTACATCAAGAATAATTTAAATATGTAACGACAAAACCTTCTTGTACATCAAGAATTATGCTTTCTTTAATTGGAAGTCATCAAGAGCAACTGTTAATTATTTTCCATTATTTTTCCCTTTTCAATCTTTTGTCTTTTTGGGTGGGTGGTAGAGGCGAATACAAAGTTTTAATGACGTATGGATTCTAAATTTTATAATAACTTACTTGTGTTAATAACTGGATTCTAAATTTAATATTTGTATATATTTAATAAACTTCTTTACACTAATGCATTGTCTAAAGAAACATTCTTAAGTTTAGTTGAACTCGTATCTATACTTCTAGCTCCCTCAGTTGCTGCTTAATATAACACTATTATTAGTATAATAGTTAGCACAAAGTTTTTTTTTTTTCCCACCCGGCGTACGATACAATTCAAATTCGGATCAAAAAGTCTCAAATTGAGATAAAGCGCTTCCTAACAAAGGTGACTCCGTACCTAAGAAGACTCAAACCTAAAACCTCTTGATTAAGGATAAAAGAGTACTTATCACTCTACCACAATCCTGATCGGTAATTAGCACAAAAGTTAGTGCTCCTCAACAACCTTATGTACTATTATGTGTAACCTGTCTCATTCTAATCTTACATTTTAAAGTGAAACATTTTTGTTGTTTGATGAAATGACACTTCCCCACTAAATTTAGTAAATTGATGTGCTTGGTGGTGACTGGTGAGTGGTGCCTGGCTTTTAAAAAACCCACTAATTATATTATTTGCTTAATCAACAAGGGTTGACTTGAGTGTCCTTTAGGTAACATGAATAAAGAGGATGATATAAAGGAAATTAAAGGTATTTAATTTCTTTTCTTTTAAATTTAATCAAGTAAATCAAATACTCAATTTTTTTGGTCGAAAGAGGATATAAACTTTAGATAAAGTGCCCTATATATAAATCATAAAATTTCGGAAAAAAATGTTTAACTGATCAACCTTTGTAAATTGTGGATCAGGTGTTTTACTACGAATAAGGTTTGCAATGCTAATGCATCCATTGTTCCTTCACGATAATGGGAACAAATTTCGCGTGTATATATATATATATACTAGTGAACTTCTCCATGCTTCGCGCGGTTATAAAGAGTGATAAAATTTTGATACTTTTATTAAATATAATATTGATGTAAGAGAAAAACATTTGATATACATATATACTAGTGAACTTCTCCACGCTTCGCGCGGTTATAAAGAGTGATAAAATTTTGATAATTTTATTAAATATAATATATTGATGTAAGAGAAAAACGTTTGATGAGTACTTAGTAGACTTCTAATAAAGTTATTAAATTTTTTACTATATTGAACAAAAAATTGCAATAGGAAATTCACATAAGATGCAAAATAAAGATAAATCATATCAATAAAAATGCAACATCATTCTTAATTCCTTACTCATTAAAAATAGAAGGAAAAATATGAAATCAATACACATATCTTTCGAGTTCTTATGAACGTCCACTCCCACTAGCCGATCACCATTTTTCATCTTATTCTTCAAATCACATTAAAATATAAATATAATAAGCACCGGAAATATAACAACCTAAAAACCTAATGTGATCTTCTATAAAATCTTGCAATGATTTTATTTACAGGGCTACTATATGAAATACCAAATAATATGATGAATATGACTATTAATTATTTTATAGGTCATAATAATAAAAAGTTGTGTGGAGTAATTAATGCAAATAGAGATAAATTAATTTTTACATTTAACATATTCTAAAAATGTTTTTTTTTTTAAATTTCTTTGCAATGCACATTTATTATAATTAGCAGTTAAATATTTTTTAAATTTTTTTAATATAGCACATAAATAAAAAAAGAAATCTAAAAAATATAGAATTGCATTTCTTGACCAAAGAAAAATATCGCCCTCACTTTTTCTCTTCCTAACTGTTTTGTGGTGATATAACTATTTAGCACAAGTCAATAAGTTACTAAAGATTTTAAAAGAAACATGTATATATATAAATAATTTACAATCCTTCTAAAAATTAAATATCCACTTAATATATTTTAGCAAGAGGAATATGACATGTTAATTAAGTAAAAAGTTTAAAATTTATCAAATTAAGACTATCCGTCAATAAAAAAATTCAAATCTTAACACAATTTTAAATTTAAAGATCCTTATACTTGTTAAGTTTAAAATTATTAAGTACAAATTTAGTCAAGACTTCTTGTTAATTTGTTGATAAATTCATTTTAACTATTCTATTATAATGGTAACAAAATAAGCTTATCCGTGCTTAAAATTATTTGAACATATAGTTATTAGTTAACACATTTTCATTTGGAAGTAAGTTTTAAACATATAATTAACACTTTTTGCATTTTTAAATAAATTTTGAACCCACGAGTAAAACATAATAGTTCGAATTCAACAATCAATATCTTTTGAACAATATAATTAAAAATAATAATATTATTTTCCAAAAAATTAAACCAAACCTCTAATATGTATGAATAATGAAACTAATAAATCAATCAATTATAATATATTGAGATAATTTTTCATTTGACATCTCTTTATTATCCAACAATTTTTTATTATATTTTTGGGTGTTAGATGAAAATAGAGAAAATACTCAAATGACAAGCTGCTTCTGAAAGAACCTATTCCATGTCTTCTCCTCCATACATGTCTCGACAATCACCAACATCACACCATGCCATGATAACTTATAGAAACAATTACAATTTCTCATAAAATAATATTAAATATTATCTAATAATGTAACAACAATAACATATTTAATGTAATTTCACAAGTAAAATATGAAGAAAAAAAAATAGAGAGACAAAAAAGATGTGTCCTGAAACCCTTAGCTTGATAAAGCCTGTCAAATTCATTGAAAAAAAAGAGAGGAAACATATGAACAATGCATTTGTATTTAATTTAATATAAATATCCATATTATGAACCCCTTTACAACAACCAAACAATTTCATAAAAATGTAAATCTCAATTTGCTGGAACAATTATTTGACAGTATGAAAGATGCCTCAATGTTTATTGTTATATACAATATAATCATCATATTTTTGTTGATTATATAGTTTAATGAAATGAAAAAAAATAAAATTCATAATAGTATAAACATAAAAATAGTAAGGAAGTTAAAATTACCTTATGTCTCTCCAAAAGTATTATTTTCTAATAGCAATATTGAAAAACTAGAAAAGAAAATTGTGAAAAAAATCATGGTTGGATTTGAATTGGAGCTCCTTTTGCTACCGTATTTAAAAGAATATAATAATGACTTTTAATTAATCTTAATAAATAACATTAATGCAAAATATGAAAGGATAATCAGCTTATACACAAATATAATAAAGAGATGAATTTAATAAAATTGAAGATGGAAATATAAGAAAATGATATAAATGACTATAATAACAAAAAAGTTTATTCTCTTATTTTATTGAAAGAACGTGAAAGAAAGAAAAGAAAGATAAGGGTTTAAAAAAATAGATAAAGAAATATAGAGGGTTTAAGAAAAAAGTAAAAAAATAGATAAGAAATATAGAGGGTTTAAAAAATAGATAAAAAATATATATTGCAATTAATTTTTTATTTTCCTTAAATGGTGATTCTCTTTATATACTCACAATATTTTTAATCATTATGTATTTATGTTAATAATAAAAGTTGCAAATGATTTCATTGTTTCATCCCATAAATACGTAATTATTCTAAATGAAATATATAATTTTTAATATTATAGAGAATGCCAAAAGTTTCAGATTAGGATATTAGAATATTTTTTTTCCGAAAATGGGATTTTTCTACTGTTTCCAACTATACAATTAATAGTTAGAATATTAAATGTGATTATAGAATGTTGAATTAATCTTTATCTTTCCTTAATTATAGTAAAATTGTAATTAAACGTTTATTGTAACCTTTCTCTTTCCTTAATTATAATAAAATTGTAATTAAACCTTTATTGTCCATAAATGGTAATTTTCTTTCTATTCTTGCAATGCAATTAATGCTTAATTTATTGAATGTAATATTAAATCATATTATATTTAGTGTGATGAAAGATTAAAAAAATTAAAAAAATAGATAAATAGGAATCATAGCTTCTAAGAGGTGCCACATCAACGGTTTCTCATTCAGATTTATATATAGATATATAGATATAGATTCTTTTTTCGAGATATTTTAAACATATCAAAAGAGCGCGTAAACAACTCACCTTCCACTTGTCCCACACATGTTTAAAAAAATCACCAATTTTATGTTCAAACCCTACCAACACTTTCTTGAGAATCTTACCAACACTTTGTTCTTCTTTTCCCGTTTCCTTCTTTGTCATTTGTTGAGTTTACCCTTTCTCTTTTTTCTCCATTTGTTGCTACAACTTTTCAAGATTTAGATGCACACTATTATGCACCTTAAAAGTACTTTATTGTCCTAGAAAAGTGAAAGAATGACATTGGCCACTAAGCCAACCCCAAACAGGGCTTTATTAGTCTTTTTGCTCTCTATAGCATTCCACTTTTATCGAGGATTAGGGTAAAAGCTTAGTAGGTAGTCAAGACTTGTCTAGTTTCCTTATCAGTATTGTTGTTGTTACTCTTCTACAATCTTTTTCTTCGATTTTAGTATAACATGTTTCATTTGCTTGAGTGATCATATTATTTGTTGTTGCTAATATTGTTTTCTTCTTCATTGTTTTCAGCTTGACTTCTTCACTATCGTATTTTCTTTACTTGCTTGATTTTTTATATGGTTACTTAAGCCAAGGTTGTATAAAAAATAGCCTCTTTACCCTTATAAGATGGGGATAAAGCTACGTACACACCAACCTCTCCAGACCGCACTTGTAGAATTACACTGGACATTAGAGAGAAATCGATTAAGTTCCTTCGAAGACATCCGATAAAATTGGAACGCTACAACAACAATATATCCAAGAACAATGCTTTTCATTTGACAAGTATTTTGATGTAAAATGTGTATCACATATATTGGCAAAACTCAAAAGGTAAGAGAACCTATTTTTCTCATTACAAAGAAGGAAAAAACTCAACTTATTACAGCTAAAACATCTGCAAACTTGAGTGGAAAAACAACACTAAGGTCTAAAACTAGCAGATGAAGCAAGACGAATAAGTTAACGTGTGAGTATCATCGTGGTGATCGCTGACAACCTCCTGGGAGAAGGAATCGGAATTTATCTGCGTTTTCAATGACATGCGTTGGAAGATGAACCGCGGATGCTGATCGAGGTATTGATCCCATTTTCTTGATCAAATCTTGAAAAGAATACTCCTCAGGTAACATGTCATAAAGATCAGCTCCCTCACATATTAGCTTCTGAATCCTAGAATACTTTAGGAAGTTTGTACGTCGAACTCTGTCTGCGTGACTGTAACCAGTCATTTTGAATACGAAATCTTGCAGATTCCGGAAGCAAAAGCTGCAATGCCACCCTGCATCAGAAAGTATAACATCTGTTTGGCGGGAATGTCTATATTTCGTCCACCTGTTGTAAATGTGAACACTGGCGCGCCAGCTACTATAGTCCACAGGGAACTCGAAAGAGTACATGTAATGTCTAAGTTCAAGATGCATCACGGGAGGCATACCGTCACACCACTGAAGAAGTTTAATAGTGTGGTGGCTTGGGATTTCATCGGTATCTGACATAATGAGAAGGTCATCTTCAAAGATACCAGCAGCATGAAGTAACCTGTTCATTGCAATGCGTTGTTGTCCTTCTAGTTTAAACGGATCTTCATGTAACTCAGGGGATGCAATCCGGCCAGGAAATACACCATGTACAATCTTATCCTCAGCAAATGCAAATCGTTCCCGATGATCAGAGAAGTACAATGGCTTTGGAAGTCCAGTAAAAGTAGTGTTGGCTTCCAAGATGACAAATTTCGTAACATAGGGATAGAGCTCACGCCACCTTACTTCAAGCAAGTCTAGCTCATTGCTGAATATGATCCCATCAAATACACGACGTGGTTCAGGACGTAGAGTCCATCCATGTAGGCGACAAAGATTATCCATAGAAACATTTTCAGCATAATAATGTGGCAAATGCTCAAATGGAGGTGGAGGTTTGTCCCAAAGTGGACGGAAGAAATAGGAGATCTTATGGAAATGGAGGTAAATGCCAAAGAGCAAAATCGGTACTAGTATCAAGAGCACGATAAAAATCACTTTTCCATGAGATCGTCTGGAGATAAGGCGAGAATGTCTTGGGGCCATCCGAGACCACGGCATAAGTTTGCCTAACATCTTCGCATGGTTCAAAGTTATATAGTCTGCACATTTTCAGATGAGTTAGGAAAAACCCGAATCGTTGTATATTTCAATTTGAACTAGGAATTCTGTGTCCAACTCTAAGTAGCCATTAAGTACATATGCATCTGATCATATATGTATTATCTATTCCAACAAATAATACAAGAGAAGGTGCGAGATCTAAATACAATATCTCTCCATGGCACCAACACTAAGTACGCTATGGTTCGTAGCTTTAGCAAGTCTATTGATAGAGATTAATCACTTTTTTCCAGGTTCAAAAGACAAATTGTCCTCGCATGCTATGCTAGATAGAACGCACGCTCACTCGCCAAGATTGCTAAAATGCCCGGCTAGACATCTATTAACATAGAAAAGTACTATGCCTGCAAATCTATTGAAACAAAAACTAGATCTCCAGATGAATGTATATTGCTCACAGATTCACATGCATTGAGTTCTATAAAACAAAAAAACGTAGATGATACATTGAAGTCTTACTAGAGGAGATACTTAAGAGAGTTTCTATTGAGCTTTATCGAAAAGACAATCATCTCTAAAAGTATAGTTTGTTTTAATCTGATAGTTCGTGCTAGGAAACATGGGTACAATTCGTCGAAAAATTACACTATATCTATAAGGTCAAAATTATTTGTGTGTATATAGAAGATGCTGAATCCTTTTAGTTTCTTTGTGTGTTTACATCTTTATATTTTCCTTTAGTAAAAATTCTGGCTCCGCCACTGTTGGGAAACAAACCTCTCAAATCCCTCCCATCTCTATTTTTACTTCGTCCACAAAGTGCAAAAGGAAGGAAGAAATATACTGCATAGTACCCAAGACCAAAATCTTTGACATAGCATATACTAAATCATTCTTCAAGACATGAGACTTGTGGAAACAACTTGTAATCGACGAAAATACAATCAACCAGGGGAGAAAACAGTATCTCAACAAGAATATATTCACGCAATACTTATGTCTCCCTGTTACCAGTGGTGGAGCCAGGATTTTCACCAAGAGGTTCAAAATATGAAAAGCAAACACACGAAGAAGCAAAAGAGGGTTCAACATTTACTATAAAATAATTTTAACTAGGTATAAACAGTGTAATTTTCTGTTGATCCTCATCTGGCTCCGCCCCTTTACCATTACTAATTTCAGCAGGAACATGAAGAAGTAAACGGTATTGGAACGCTACTCACTACTCCAGTAGTCAGCTTACGTTTATCTTTCAACAGTTCGTGTTTACTTAGGATAGTTTATTAGTGTTCAATAATTCTTCTTAGTTGTTGCAACTCTATTAATCACTTACAATAATAATATTCAATAGAGGTTTATATGGAGAGCTCAATTTTCCATGCTTATGTATGACTGCAACAAGTGGCGAACCAGAATTTTCACGAAGGGGATTCAAAATAGAAAGAAGTAAACATATGAAGAAGTCAAGGGTTCAATATCTTCTATATATACATCAAAAAATACTATTGAACATGTAGATATAGTGTAATTTTTCTACTACCTTTGACTACAACTCCTTTAGACATCTATACGAGACCACTCTGCCCCTTAGTTACACTATCACCCTTAATACAAACATATCTCCCAATCTTGCCTTTCTACCTTGGTTCCGTTAGGATCAACTCATTCAAAACACTCAATTCTCCAACTTATTCCCACTAAGCATGTAGCATGAAGTTGTCCAGGACTTGGACCTAAATTTTTTCGACATATCACACATTCAAGACAAAATAAGCAAGTATATTTTTTTAATGGAGTTTTGCATCTTACCACAAGTACCAAAGTTTAAGCTTGGAGGAGCCAATGTGAGAATCAGGACAAAATTTAGCAATAAGTGAGCTTCTAAGATCCATCTTCAAGCCTCTCTGATCGACTCCTTCTATAGCAACGTTTGCCTCATACGAGGCCTGCAAAAGCTTTCTAATAGGAAGCTATTAAGGAACTAGGATCTTTGTCCAACTTTTGACATACAAGTCCATGCAAATAATTCCATCCAAATGCTTCCCCTGCAATGAGTGACAAAGCAAAACAATATTCTGAATCAATTTCTTTAACCAAATTGGTTTGATAAAAAAAAAAAACATCCTCTTTTAACACTAACAAACTGATTACAAGATGAGGCGAAAAGACAGAACATTCTAACATGAAACATGGTCATAAGGATGTTTCTGCTAGATTCTACTCTACATCCTCAACAACAACATATTCAGTGTAATTACACATGTAGATAGGTTGTTTCTTATAGATACTCAGCTCAGAAATCGATAAACCTACTTTACATCCTGAATGTCGTAAAAGAAGATCATGAATATTGAAAATACATTAATTTTTCAGAAATCAATACAAAGCAGGATAAACCACATGTGTTTCAACAACATATTAGGTGTAATTCCATAGGTAACATCTAAGGAAGGGTGGTATGTACACCGATCTTACCACTCCCTCGTGGAGATAGAGAGTCTATTTCTGAAAGACCCTCGGCTGAATTATACCATTTGTGTTTAATAAGAAGAGAACTATTCATGAATATGTAGCCATTTATTTCCCCAGAAAAAAAGTCAATAGACAGCAGAATATACTACTAGGTTGTCTTTAATAAGTGCAAATATGATTCTATATTTTGACAAAATTATTCACATCATTAAATTCCATTCACCTCTCTGACTTAATATTTCCATAACAAGAAAAGGGTAACAAACAAATCTTCCCAAAAAGTTACAATTTTGTAAACTAAAATCCATTCAACACAAACAAATAATAAATGAAACCAAACAAAACCCCAACACAAACAAATTACACATCTCAGATTTCAAGATTCAAAAAATGGACAAAACAACAAACAAAGAAGCTAAATATGAACAAGAAATGATTTTTTTATTTAAAAAAAAAAACCCACCTTTAATTTGAGCTGGAGAGACTGAAATAACCAGATTTCAAAACCAAGTTATAGAATAAATTGTCAATATGAATATCCCTATATATGTCAATGGCTACCATATAAATTTTTACAAAAAATATGAGATGGGTATTTAATATTATGCAAAAATATTTGTATATTTTGCAAATTATGAAGAAAAATGAAGAAGCTTTAAGGGCATTAATGGCATGTGACAAACAGAGGAGAAGAGAAAGAAGGACACAGGCTTTGAAAATGGCAGAAAAGAGTGGGGATTCTGTACATGAATTACCATGATAAGGTCTATACTCTACACCAATCAAAATGGCTTAAAGTTTTTTTATACTAGTATATACTATATAGTATAATACCTATATTTTGTTGCTAGATTTCCAATTATAATACAAATGATTAGTGGATCTTAAAGTATGAAAATGACATTTAATTAATGTTGATTGGTTTGCTTGTTTTGTGGTTGTTAGAGTTCAAAGAAAAGATCACTAAAAAAAAGCTCAAGAATATGGGTGGGGTTGTGAATTTATATTAACTACTCGTTCGATTCATTTTATCTTATTCACTTTAATTTTACATGTCTCTTGAAAAACGATTAATATGAGTATATAACTACAATATTTATATGGATTAATATCTAAGTATATACTCCCTCCATCCACAATTATTTGTCAGGATAAGATCATGCATATCCCTCAAGAATAATTTAATACAAGGTGTAATTTGACTAATATAACTCTACAATAACAAAAATACCAAAAGTTCACATAATTTTTCAATTGAACTACACTATCATTAAGGGCAGAATTGAAAAAAAGTGACTAATTATTTCTTGATTGTTTAAATTGACAATTAATCTTGGACATCTATTTTTAGTATAGCTGCCAAACAATTGTGGACGGAGGGAGTAATTAATATGAACAAGTAAAATAAGAATTATTTAAACAAATGACACGTGTCAATGTATCATTGGAAATTCTAGTTTATTACCTGGGCTTGCTCGTACTGAATCCTACCCTTTCTTCATCCTCAGCACGTGCAGTAGTTCGGTGCTCCACATGGTTCGTCTTTCAGACATATGGATATTAATGTGAAAGGACAATTTTGCCCCTCAATAACATAGAATAGTCAGTAAGTCAGTACATACTGGAATATCTTGTTTTCTAGTGGGTTTTAAATTTTAATATTAATATTATTTGAGAGTTGAATGTTTCCACCAATAAGCTGTTGCCACGTCACCTACATGAAAAGTAACTAATAATGAGATAATTTGTTTAAGTCAACTTGGTGTAAAAAAATAAAAATAAAAGATTAAAGTTAACATCAATTTTGAATCTTATAATCTATGCCCTTTAACTCGTCATCGTCGGATCATTAAGGTCGACTTTTGCTTCTACTTATCGGATGGGCTTGCAGTTATGCTCTTTTTTTTTTACTTTCGAGCGTTAAATTTTCCTGATACAAATTGTTTATCTGAGATTATCTTTTAACCTGTAAATCTTAATACAAGGTTAAATCGCTTGACTAAATTTTTGCGCGCATTTATTATCTTTTGAAAACCTTATGCTCCATAGAAATTGTCTACCCTGACACTGTCCCTTAGCATGTAGGTCTTGATACAAGATTAAAAGTCTAATCTTTTCAGAGTGATATCTCATCGATGGCTCGGCCCACCTAAATATATGAATATCCCAAATTTTCACCTTTTTTTTTTCTTTTTCCTAATTCCTCAATTACTTTGATCAATTAATTTGTAAATTTCACTGATTTATCTTATTTCTTAACTCTTTCATTATTCAATTATGTGGGTGTTATATTAAACTTGTATTGATATTCTTTTTTAAGGCAATATAACTTTTAAAGTAATTAAAACGCAATATATTTCTCAATTATAAGGAGCAAACACACTTATTTTAATTAATTAAAATTAAAATTTATCGATAACTATAATTATTATCCCAAAAGATAAAGTTCACTTCATAATTTGGTTGACTAGTTAATTAAATATGATTAATTGGGATCAAGCATAATATTGAGGGTTTTGTGCACGTCTTCTTCCCAAAAGAGTCGGTTGATTAATTTAGTATATTTTGACCAACAATTAGCAGCCACTTTTTATTTAGTTATTCTATGATTTCCCATCCAAAAATCTTGTTAATATTTTCTATTTTCTCCTAATAGGGTGGAGCTAAAAGGTCGACTTTACTAACTCAGTCAATCTTAATAGTTTCGATTCAATTTTTATATTTGTACAAATTCTTATTTTTTAAATATGTATAAAATTAAATTTAAAATCTCATAATTAATACTTGATAATCATATTCTAAAATTTAGAAATCATAAAATTTAAATTTGTCCTGGTTTCCAAGGTTATTGGGCATAACTTTCTTCTTGTTAGAAGTAAAATGTAAAGGCCCATTGGGCTGAAGAAAATGGGCTTGGAGTGATTGATAGCCAGCCCATCAGTATGAGGATCTAATTGTAATCACCTTTTTATGGTTTCACTACCTTAAAAAGGGTTGTTTAGTATGCGGTTTAAATTTTTGTTTAACTCGTTTTTTTATGTGTATTTGTTCGTTTGTCACTCCTAGTAAATATCATTATTTAACATATAATCTTCAAATATGTTCCTCAAATATATACTTAGAAAAGAATGTAAGAAATTTTATCATTATACCTTTTTAGTTTATACTTTTTTTTCCAAAGATTTCGAGTATGGTATGTTTTGTGAACTCTGCAAGATATGCTAAGTGCTTAAATTTTCATAAATAGACTTGATTTGTGTTGAAAAATCTCACATCAATAGACAAAATAATTGATGATCTTTTTTATATGATTTAGACAATCCTCTATTTTAGAAATATCATTAAATTAAGGGGAACTTTCACATATAGCCACTCAAAAATAGTCTAATTACTCTCCATAGCTATAGTTTGATAATTACAATTCGTAGCTACATGTTATATGGAGGAGAGAGGCGAGCGAGACTGGGAGAGAGAGGAGAGAGGCGAGAGAGAGGGGGCAAAAATTGGAGAAAGGTGAATTGTATATGTATATAGGTTAGATAATTGTATATTATACATATATATTTGTATATATGGCAAGCGAGATTGGGAGAGGGAGGAGAGAGGCGAGTGAGATTGGGAGAGGGAGGAGAGAGGCGAGAAAGAGAGGGCAGAGAGTGGGAGAGAGGTGAATTGTATATGTATATAGGTTAGATAATTGTATATTATACATATGTATTTGTATATTCTGACGAATTATACATATACAAACATGATTAATTATACAAACTCGAAGTTAGCCCGCGTAATTAATGTATAATGTTAGTCGTGAGTGGTAATTATAACAAACTATAGCTATGATAAGTAATTAAGTAGTATAAGTTTGCTTAACCGCGTAATATTTCCTTAAATTAAACTCACCCCATTTGCCTTGATAACAATTTGTCTTAACTATCAATTTATTAACTAGTAAATTAATTTGGGAAAATTGTATCTAATAGCAAACTATTAATTCAAATTAAATGCTATAAATATAGTTTGATTTGATTGTACCTCATAGCAAACTGTTGTTATTTCACCTCTCTCCTGGTGAATCTCGCTCGCTACTCTCATTCTCTCCCTCGCCTCTCTCATTTTTTATACAAACGCAAGTGTATAAAGTGTGTTTGTGTTTGTATAAAGCGAGAGAAAATTGTATATATTCATATATTTTCGTTCCCCTCTCTCCTTTCTCCCAGATCTCGCTCGCCACTCTCCCAGATCTCGCTCTCTTACTCGGTTCTCTTACTTTATACAAAAAAACGCAAATTATATAAAATACGTTTGTATTTGTATAAAGCAAGAGAAAATTATATATATACATATATTTTCGTTCCCCTCTCTCCCCTCTCCCAGATCTCGCTCTCCACTCTCTCAGGTCTCGCTCTCTCACTCGCCTCTCTCACTTTATACAAAAATGTAAATGTAAATGTATAAAATGCATGAAAATTGTATATATACATATATTTTCGTTCGCCTCTCTTCCCTCTCCCAGATCTCGCTCGCTCACTCACCTCTCTCACTTTATACAATTGATCTTTTTGTATATGTATACCAAAGTAGATTATACAATTGTTTTCTTTTGTATATGTATAGCGAAATATACATATTTATGTTTGTTATGGAGCGCAATTATGCAAACTTTGCTATAACATACAAATATGAATTTTGTGTTTGCTATATGTGAAAGTTGCTCAATTAATTAAGCAAAATTTTTCAAACTTATTTGGTAATTTAAGTTCATTTTTTTAGTCGAGACTTTATCAAAAATAGCATCTACCTTGCAAATTCAAAGATAAGATTTACACATGCACTCTACTTTTTTCAAACCTTACTTATAATAATATACTGAATATATTATTATTGATAAAACACAACGAAAGGGTAAAAGAAAACTAAGTGAATGTATGCTAAAATTTCTTTTGGGGAAAATATGTCTAATATATTTATCATAGACTATATCATTTTTTTTTTTTTGGTTATACTTAAAAGAGAGTATGTCATAAACTAGTTCTTCACAAAATAGTCAAAACTCCATTTGAGATTACATCTTTCTAGACATTAAAAGGTAAAAATAAAATAGACATTAAAATATAAAGGGGATAATAATATATTCCACTAATCAATAATCTTCATCTCTAATCAATTTTAGCCTCTGCACTGACCCAACAAAAGTCCTGCAAAAAATCACAAATTCCCAAATTAATTATAATTTCATAAAAAAAAAAATCTTGAAATAAAAAATAAAAAAACGATTAATTTTTTCAGACATACCTCCATGGTACATCACCAGCAAGAAGCCAATCACCTTCTTTATCCTGATAAGTAAGTTTATAAACATCACCATTTTCTTTACCTGTAATAAATAAAAAAAATTAGAAAATCAATTTACTAATTCCCCAAAATAAAAACTACCTAAATAAAAATTCCTAAACAACAAATAATCAATTCAGATGTTCACTATTAAAAAGTACTAGATTCTCTTTCGAATAGGCCTCAAAATATATAAGGTAAAATAACTATTTTCGATAGACATACTTTAAACTTTTACGAAACTCGATTACGCAAAACAATTTATACTTACTTTTTCCAAACATGGAAATTAAGGTGTCAGTAAGTGTGTTGTAAGAATGAAAAAGACTCAAGTCAATTTTTCTTGCAATTCCAACTCCTTCCATTTTCACTTTCACATACTTATATATTGATCCTCTGCCACCACTGCCGCCGCCAACGCCGCCGTTCTCCACCGTGACATAATTCATCGTGCCGCGCCGGCTCTGGTGGCAGAGCTTCTTCCTTAATGAATTAATTGGTGGCCACCCCACTACCCCATCTTCATCACCATCTTTTCTGTTCAATCAAAAATGTCAAACAATGTCAATGTTTATTGAAAATATTCATAACAAAAGCTAGCGTTTGACCATAAATTTTACTAGTCTTCAAATATCTGTTTAACCATGAAATTTAATTGTCAAATACTTATAAATTTTCAAAATTTGACTCAAACACTTTTAATTTACTCTAGAAAATTCAATTTTTTCAAAGCAAAATGCATGTCCAAACACAATTTCACGGACTCAAACTTTTAAGTTCCTCTTAAGTTTCAACGTCAAAGTCTATGATCAAACGAGAGCTAAGAATCAAAACATTGGTTCAAAATAATGGATACTATTTTGTTTGAAATATACCTTTTATGTTCATTGTTTTGATCATCATTATCATTGTCCCAAACAAGCAAAGGCAAAGTTTGAAGAACTTTGACATCATTTTCATCTTGAACATCAAGAATTTCACTTGATCTTCCTTTCTTGATATTGTTATTCGAATTGAAGTCATCAAGATTATACCCTTTTGTTGAATTTCCACATAGAGCAAGCCCCAATTGAAGCTCCATCATAATAGTTCAAACAAATGACAAAAAAACTTTTTGTTATCAAATAATATTTTTGTGTATGTGTATATATATTTATTTCACCCCACCCCACCCTTGGGGTGTGGGGAGACATGGAGAGATGGGGGAAAATTTTAGACAAAGAAGTGAATAAGGGGGAAGAGTATGTCTCTATCATTGCTATACTTTTTGCCGACCCAATGGACACTAAGAATCCTTTTTTGGGCAGACAATAACTTCTTTATTATTTAATGTTGTGTTTTATAAATTGTACAACACGCATTCAATGCGCGTGCATGCATTTTCTCTAACCCCACTTTATATGAAAAACATTTTACTATTTTCGTTTTATGTGACACTTTCGAATTTTGAGATTTAAGTAAATCTATCTTGATCGTAAGTTTTTATAGATCTTTAAATATTTTGAATTATCAATTATTTTAACTTATAATACTTTTTACGTAATTTACAAATATATAAATTTCATTTAAAAAAAAATTGAAAATTTCATGCACAAATTTTTGGTCAAACTTAAACTGTTTGACTCTCGAAAAAAGAAAAGTGCTACATAAATTAAAACATCTGGAGTAGTAATTTTACCCAAAGAAAGTTATTGCATGTTTTCCTATTTTGGATTTGAGTTTTAACCGTATACACGCTCAAACTGTTAATTAACCACGAAAGAATGTGGTGCAGTGAATGAAATTGCTCTTTTTTAAATTAAAGATTTTGCATTTGTGTTTTGAATATATAAAAAAAAAAAAGAACTCAATGAGAAGCATTATTCCTCGAATAGGACCTTACCTCGTGCGTATTCAAATTATTCGGACTCAATGCAAATTCATACCCATAAATTCTAAAAATTATTTAAAGTATCCATAATTTTGTATTATCATTTTATAATAAAAGTGTTATGTGAAAAGTCATGACAACAAAAATAATTAATTTGAATTTGAAAAAAGACGAAGAAAACAAAAGGAAAATATCATTGATTTATATATGAAAAATTACTATTACTATTTATAATTGGAAGTGACGTCAGAGAACAAATCCAGATAAAAATTGTATAAAATACTATATAACAGTATAAATTTTGTACAACAAACTAGGAATGAAATTTAGTCCGAAACAATAAATGATGGGTGTTTTTTTATAAAAATTAGGATAATTTTGATTTTTTAAAAATATTTCCAAATACTAAAATTTGGCCTAAATTCTAAAAAAAAAAAAAATAGAACTTGGAATGTTTACAAAATATACAAATTTTATGCCCAAACACTAATTCCTAAATTCTCTCCAAAAATTTTCTAAATATATTTTATCCAAACTGTTCCAAGTAATTTGATTGAGTAAATATTTTTTAAAATTGTCAGTGGATAGACTTAAATTCTTCCCTGTTTGAATGCTATCTTTATTTTTTGTCTGAGGCAGCATTTCATTCAGTCAGAAATTGTTCAAACTTGTCCTCCCTATTTCTTTTTATGGTTCTAACTCGAGCATGCACAACTTGATGTATTCACTTTTTTAGGAAATAAATTGCCTTAGGATTAAAGTTTGCTTGTATTATAAAATATCTTTTTTTTTCATCTAGTGTTCGAAGTTCATATTGGAGCTCCGACTAAATTTGGATCGCGCACTACAGGATCCATTCGGGGTGGCACTCCCAACAAGATTTTCTCCATATCCAGGGCTCAAACCCGAGACATCTGGTTAAGGGTGAAACACTCTCACCAGTGCACCACAACCCATGTTAGTTATTATAATATATCTTTACCTTTTCTTTTGAGAAATTAATAAAATGAATTGAGAATCATGAGATTTCAAATTTAAATATTAAGTAATTCTTTTCATCTACATTTACAAAGCTATCAGATATCAATTGCTTCATAAAACTAGTTGATATGTATACAACTAGCCCGATACCACAATTATCACAAAAGAGATAAAAAAAAATTGAAGTCCAAAACTCGGTTTTGGTCTTAGCTGATGAGTAAGCATTCCAAATTTGAAAGTGTACATCTAAATACTTCAACTTGATCTTAACTGACAACTAAAATCACAACTCATTTTCATTGTAATTTGTGGTCCTTGGACATCTAAATCTGACGTAATACATAAATTTGAAGGTGTCTAAATAAGTGTTTTGTAATTAATTGATGCGTTCAATCGACACAATAAAAATGAGTTGAAATATATGTATACTCAACATTAGAATATGTTCTATATATTATGTTAAATTATTAGAGATAAGTGTAAAAAACATACCTAAACTATCTTATTTTTTTAAGTTTCATACCTAAACTATATTGAGAGTGTGTGTTTCATCAGGGGCAGCTTTATAGTGTAAAAAAAAGACATATGCCTTAGGTCCCTAATTTTTGGGGGCCTAAAATTTTTACCAATAATAAATTATATGTAGATTTTTTATAGGAAAAAATAATTATTTATGATAAAAATAATATATATATATATATATATATATATTATTTTATTCTCTTTAATCTCATTCAAATAGAAGAAATTAAGAAAATATTATTTACCTTCTTACATTTTCTATGTTAACATTCACATTAATTTATTCTTTATACAACAAGCATATTAAGGTGGGAACCAAGTTATCAACTTTTTGAATTAGATTCTATGGTTCTAACTCTTTTATTTTTATATTGAATTTGTTGAATTTGTTGCTTATTACTTATAGAATTATGTTAACAGTTCATATAATGATTATATTAGTGAAAAATGTTTTTCAACGTTAAATTGATGAAATCTTTACGTTAAATTAATAATTGAAAAATAAATATTTGAAGAAATCATTGATAAAAAAAACATTAAGTAAATAATTTGCATCTAAAAATTGTAAGAAAAGTCAATTTTAAATAAATAAATATGAGGTTTGTTTAGATTTTGGAGGCATGTTAAGATTTTGGGCCTCTAATGAAAATTTCGCTTTAGGTGCCTCTGCATTTCATACCTAAACTATTCGATAAATTATTTTAAATATAGAGTTGTGGAGAGTGTGAAACTACACACATTGTGAGGAGCGTGAAAGCAAGTAGACTAAACTCCAATACCAGCCAAAACCCTAGATTTCTGAGCCACTTATTCTAGGCAAAAAAATGTGTAGTGTTTCTTTCTTCCTCAGCAAAAATTTACAGTAAAAAAAATTATGTTTGGGTGATACATATTTGAAGCGAAATTAAAATTTGAAATTTATGAATTTAAATCTATGAATTATTTAAATTATTAAATTTTTTAAATGAATAATATGCAAATATTAAATGGTTTTTTTTAAATGCAAATTAAAATTATTAGATTCAATTGAGTTCATACCTTAAATATTAGAGTCAGAATTCAAAATTTAAAACTTAAAGTTAGAGATTCGTAAAATTGTTACATGCAAAATTAAATTATGATTTTTTATAAACTATTTTTAAGATAAATGAAATTTTAATTAAAACATTACACTTTTATAAATTTTCATCAACTAAATAAGATTTAAAAATATTAATAACATTATTAAATTTTCTTTTTAAAAAAAAAGGACTAAAAGAATATATCGTATTCCCTCCGTTTCTATTTATATGTCACTATTTTAGATTTTACGTGCATTAAAAAACTAAGTAAGTTTACTATTCTATCCTTATTTAATATTTTCTTGAAGTCATGTTTTCAATCAATGAACATGAATTAATTTATTTTGATTAATTAATTTGACCAATGAACATGAATTATTTACTTAGTTTTTCTGTGTTGATCAATACTCACAAGAGAAAAATAGGAAGAATACTGTCATTTATGCATTGATTTTGTGAAATGACAAATACTCCTCCAGTCCACTTTTAATTGTCACGTTGCACTATTCGAAAGTCAATTTGACTAATTTTCAAAATTAAATCAGATTATAATAATTTGATATTTTAAACAAAAAAATTAAATATTCAAAAACTATACGAAAAGTACTATAAATTGCAATTTTTTTACATATTAATATGATAAAATACATTGTAAAATGTTATCGTTTGACTTTAAAAAAGAAAATCATGACAATTAAAATGGATATAAATAGTACTCCCTTCATTCCATATTAATTGAATTTTTGAGGCATTTTTCATTTTTCAAATTAACTTAATTGTTCAGTTTTTAAGACTACTTTTAAAGTATTTTCCCAATTTTACCCTTCATTTGGATTTTCAATGTGATGACTTCAATAAACTTGACAATAATTATTTAGGGTAAAAATAAAAAATTATGTTCAATTTATGTCTTAATCTACTTTTTTTTAAAGGGTGTAAAACACCTCAAAATTTTAATTAATATAAAATAAAAAAAGTACTAAGAACTATATATTTTTAACAAAAACGACGTATAAATAGAAACAAAGTGATTATAAATTAAGACCAATGGAGTAATAAAATATAGACACACACTCTCAAAGGCTCAAGAAAAAGCCAAAAGAAAAGTGGGGTCCATTAAAGTTCCCATTTCATGTAAATTTGTATTCCTCCCTCTGGACATGCTTTGAAGTTTGAACTTGTGTTTGTTGTACTGCATTCACTGCATTTTGCATGTCTTTGAACTTTGCAATTAAAAATAAATAAATTAAAATTATAAGAAAAAATTGATAATGATATAATAAATATAATAATAAATACTATCTTCCTTCATTTTTAATTGACATAATTTTTCTTTAGAGTCAAAAGATATGTACTTTGACTAATATTTTATAATGTATTTTTTTTATCATATTGATATGCAAAAAATTGCAATTTATAGCATTTTTTGTATTGTTTGAATATCTAAATTTTTTGTTTTAACATATCGAATTAATATAATCTAATATACTTATAAAATTAGTCAAACTAACTTTCGAAAAGTGGGGCATGATAATTAAAAGTGGAGAAGGAAGTATTTATATGAATTGATATGAAGTTCAGAAAGGAAGAAATTTTTTTTGTAACTTGTGGTCTAAAATAAGTCATATGTATTTGTGTGGTTATAAATCATTTCAGTAAGGATAAAATAAATATTCTAAAGTATAATTGTTACTAAATATAAAAATATGTCATTTTTTAGAACTGACTAAAAAAATAAATCATATAAATTGAGACAGAATGAATAATACACATTAAATAATAAGCGATTATGCGATTATTAAAAGTAATACACAATAAAGAGAAGATAAGAGGAGAAGGTTAGTAAACCCCAACATCTCTCGTATACTGTTAGTCAACAATCAATTATCTATTAATTTTTTATTGTCGTCTTCTTATTTATGATCATATCTGAATCTAATATTTTTTGACAAGAATTATCAATATAAATATTAAATTTACATTTATAATTTTAATACTATAATGAATTAAGAGCTAAAATATTTAAAGGTTGTCCCCATTTAATTTAAATAGCGGAGTCCTAAAAAAATACAAAAAATAAAAGATTTTTTTTCTGAAATTATATTGAATATATTGTTATCGTAGGATTCAGATGTTGAAGAAAGATTTCCATTAATTACTAAATACTCCCTCCTAATGATAATCCCATTTCTTGTTAATCTAAACGATTTTATCCAAAACAACAAAAACCTAAGACACTCGAAAAAATAAACGAGATGAACAATAATTAAAGAATAAACAAATCGTGTTTAATTATGCTTATATGCATGTATTAAGCTAATTAATATAACCTTGGATTAATAAAACAATGTATGATACATTATTAATTGATTATTTTATTTGAAGTAAGGACCATAGAAGAAACAAGGATGTGTCTTCATGTCGTAACAAAAATACGAAAAAGTAGATTAGAATAAACATAAGAATAAGAATAATAAAATAATTAGGAGACATATGTTCCCAATATGGACAAAGGAAAATTCTTGTTTTGTTTATTTTTGGTCCCATAAGGATAATTTCATATATTTGATCGCGATTTTTTTAAAAATCAAATGAGTTTTTTCTATCGTATTATTTTAAATATCTTTATAAATTAAATAACAATAGTAATTTATTATGAAAAATTATTATGAATTAACAAGTTTTATCTTGACTATCAGCCTATTGCCATTTGGAATCCTTCTTCTTTATTCGAATATAGAAAATAGGCAGTGTAAGCAAACTCATATCGACGGAGAGGGGTTATAGTAATTTTTATTTACCTTTTATATGCCTTATAAATATTTTAAATTATTAGTTATTGTGACTTATAATACTTTTATATTTATGTAAATTTTATTTTAATTTTTTTAAAAGTCTTCATGTTTGAATTCACGGTTATAAATGAAAAAAATTTAACTCTTGAAATCTAAACTATACTATACAACAATAATCTACAATGATCTCAGAAGCGAGATCTGGAAAAAATGGCGTGTATATTATTGACCTTGCCCTACTTTATTAAGGTAGAAATATTTTTCCAATCGACCTAAAATTCAAAAATATATTTTCAAAAATAAAATGAGGAGACATATGTTCCCAATATGGGCTAGAGAAATTATATTCTTGTTAAGTTTATGTTTTGGTCCCATAAATAAAATAAATTATATATTATGCAATGGCTGCATCACTTACAACACAAGATAGATGACATTACTAATGTTGCAAGAAATGAACTCGACAATATTGTCCCCTTCTAATTAAATAAATTCAAAATATCTTGTGTTATATTATTTTCAAATTTATATTAGGAAGAAACAAAGGTCACGTGCATTGCATGTGATTGTTTCAAAAACCTACACGAGTATTAATTTGTCACTCATATTCCAACAAATAATTAGTTGTCTATTATGATTAGTCTTAATCTATCAATTTGACTTGATGACACGTGTAAATTCTCAATAGGGTCGATCCAAAAATTAAACTAAAAAATTTATTTATTTATTTACGATTTTAGCATTAAATTCATTGTATATTTGAAAATTTTGAATTAAAAAGTTAGGGTTAAAGCCATTTTGGTCCTTCAATTTAGGAGTAACAAATTATGATTTTAATATATTTTTGTGATATCAACTAAAAGGGTGTTTGGATTGATTTAAAAGTTGGTTAAACCTACTTTTAAGTCAGTTTTTTATTTTTGAAAATGTTTGGCAAATATACAAAAAATATAGGTTAAATAAGTTAGAAAGTGTTTGGCAAGGTCAAAATGATTTAAAATAAGTTTAAAATGACTTAAAATAAGTCAAATCCTACTTTTTATTTTTTGACTTAAAATCATTTGACTTGACTTAAAAACTATTTTTTTTTAAGCCAATCCTAACGGGCTCTAAGCAGAGGCAACCAGGGGGCAGAGTAAATGTGTTGATTAAGGGTTCATATGAATTCAGTAATTTTGGTAAAAACACTAACTTTGTAGTAAGAAATTCATCAAATACATAAAATTATTAATTTAGAACTCAATAATTTAAAAAAATTGTCCATAAACTTCAAAATTCTGCCTCCACCTTTGAGCAAATTTGACCTTCTAATTATTTAAAATGTGCATTTTCACCTAAATGCTTTGCGAATATTTACAATTTAACATGGTTTTTAATTAATTCACCACTTAATTATATATATGCTATGTTAAGTTTGTATTATTACTCCATATTTGTTAGTAATATAGTTCTATAAAATATATCAATCGAAACATATTTTCTTCATAAGGGACCAAAGCATACATTTTAATAAATTGAAGATTAAATGTATTTTGCTAAATATTTCAAGGACTAAAGTCACAATTTAACAATCATCTAGGGATCAAAAGTGCTATTATTTCTAAGAGTTATCGTCTACTAAATAATTTTTTATACATACATTTATATATTCATTTCGATCGAACCCGCGAAAGCTACAGTACATTCGTCATGTATTCCCCGTAATAGTTTATATTCATGAATTAAAAATTAAAGGACCACCTAAAGTTTGTATTTTTTGAACAATATCAAAGACTAATTAGTCTAAAATGGTCCTAATATATTTTGTATCTTATCATAATGGTATAATTTTGAATAAAACAATTTCATTGAATCTAGTCACAAACGGTTGGTATGATGTTGAAACTTCATATAGGAAAAGAAAAATGTGTACACCACTTAATTATCTTTATAAAAAGATTGAGTGGACATTGTGTTACAAGTAATTTTCAATGAGGTCAAAAGTTATGATAAATATATTAATAATTCAGACTCTTTAATTCCCTATTATAGTAGACAGGTCCCCTACTAGGTGTAGGAGATTAGCATTACAATTAAGGTCCCCCTTTTGACTCTATTATTGTACATATAGTCAAAATGTACCAACAAATTTGCTAGATTAGACTGATTTGGTGTGATCGCGTCGTTACCTTGATATTTTCTTTCTCATTTCGTCTTTACTTATTATTTAATTATTCTATTTTATCTTTTACCCTATGATCTTTTCATAGTAGCTCTACCTCGTACCCTACTTTTCTTTTAGGTTTATCATTCAAATTATGGATATGTGACATTATGTAAAAATGGAAAACAATACAATCTATTCAAACACTGTATTCATTAGAATAATACAATATAATACATTATAAAACAATACATAACAACCATTCAAACAAAGTGTTAAGTAGGACGAAAAAAAAAAGATTAATACTCCGTTGGTTTCAATTTATGTGCCATGAATTTCGAGAGTCGAATAGTTTAATTTTGAGTGTGAATTCGGGTATGGGGTCTTCAATTTTTTTGAAATAAAATTTATACAATTGAAAATTACGTAGAAAGTATTATAAATCACAATGATTGAGAATTCAAAATATGTAAAAGATATATGGGAAATTACGGTCAAATATATACTTACTTGAGTCTCAAAATTTTGAAAGGTGCTACGTAAATTGGATGGAAGGGAGTAGTATTTTTGACCCCTCAATTATTGATAGATTTTAATTTAAGATTTTTTTATTTTATGTGGAAAAGTATAAAATTACTTTTTGTGAGTTTATTGGTTTTTATTGTGTCGTCTAAAATGATCTAATATTGTAAAAGTTTGATATAGATGACACAATTGATATTGATATATATGAGCCTAGTTAAATATAATTTCACATAGTCTAAAAATAATTGATGCTAAAATTTAAAGAGTTGGATTCAAAATTTAAATTTTATTAGTTTAATTTTAAAGATGTTTTGTGTATTGAATCCGTCTTATAAGCTTATACACACATAAAAATATTGAGTTCAAATGAACCTAATCAAATTTGGTGATAATTCTTTACTCATGTCCTTCTAGAGCTAGGTAAGTAAGCTTCAAAGACATTTCTCCTATCCATTCTATGTGATGAGTAAATCCCCGTAAAAAAAGAATAAATTTCGTGTAGCTTATGATTGGACGTAACAATTAAGATTTTCCCTGAATGACAAAACCTAACAAAAGGAATAAAGAAAAAAAGAATCGAATCTCATTTTCAAATAAGATTTACTCTACTTGCGCATCCACAAATGAACTGTTATGTGCCCATTGTGACATCAATCTTCTATTATATTATATACAGATAAAAATTAACATATTTGAAACTACGTAATAACAATAACAACGCTATATTCAGTGAAATTCGAAGAGGGTAGAGTGTACGCAAACCTTACTACTACTTCGTGGAGTTGGTCATTTGAAACTACATAAATAAAATTATAAATAGGTGAAAATTCTTATAGCAAAAATACTTAAATGAAATTATAAATAGTTTAAACTTCTTATAGGCAAAAATACTTTTTAAGAAAATCAAAGTAAAAATATATCTTTTTTCTATGACCTTGTAGGGGGGGCGGGGGTTAAAGGAGGGTAATTTTCTTTCCTAATTTTAAATAATTAAATTGCATACTGGATATATGAATAAAAAGAGGGAACAAGAAAGAAAAAAAAAGAATGTAAAAAGTGAGAACTTGAAAAGCAAGGGAAAAGACATTAAATTTGTTTTTGTAGGGTTTAAACACCAACAAATAGTAGTGAAAATGTAGGCTGTGCCACCATTTATACAGACAACATGTTTTAGTGAATAATTAATGATTTCAAATTCTCTCATTTTGACTACTTTGTGTTTGCTTCTTTACATTTTATGTTTATTTGTCTAAAAAAAACACTTCTTGTTTTCTTGGCTAATTTGATCCAAGGTATAGAGTATCTTTTTTATCGCAACTGGTTAAAATTATGCTGATATTAATCATGTAGAAATTAATTATAATAGGATATAGTTATTTTATTTTTTATTTTGTATAAGATAATGCATAAATTTCCTCATATTTTAGGGAGAAGGCACAAGTACTCCCCTCGACTATGATCGAAATCTCAGAGACACACCTTAACTAAATTAATGTCCTATTACCCCTGAACTCATTTTATATATAATATTGTATACCTTTTGGCTTATGTGGCACACCCCGTGACTCCACTCAGTTGAGGCGTGTGAGAGATATTTGAATGTCACGTAAGCTAACAAGGTGTACAAAATTACAAAAAAAAAAGAGTTCAGAGGGTAATAGGACCTTAGTTTAGTTAATGTGTGTCTCTAGGATTGGTTCATAGTCTAGGGAGGTACTTCTATTTTATACATATATTATATTAGTATATAAGTTTCTTAATTGCAAACTATATATATACCAAATTAATTTTATAGATAAATACTTACCTACAAATGAACTACTATATATGTAGAATTTGATACTTGTATAATAATACACCTCCAAATCATCTACCAACCTATCTCCAATTACATTGAATTTATTTTAAAAAAAATATTGGACAATTTCTTTAGATTTATTTAAATTTTGGTGGACATATTTATTTCGAAGATTCATGGATGATCTCTATCTCACTTGATGGATATATATCTTTTTCGATTGTTGGATCAACATCGGTTTCGTGCTTGATTTGGAGAGCTCTTCCTTCATCCATCAATTCAGATAAATAAATAGAAAAAGACAAGTTTCGAATTAGAATAAGAACACACTAAGATATTTTTTCATACTTCAAAATATACGTCTGATAAAAAATTTCAAAATTCACAAATTTTAAAATATCACAAAGTTGTTTTTTATTTTTTCACTTCTAATTATGCATAAAAATTCAAAAACAACTTTAATTTGTATTCATAGACAAACATGATTTCAATTTTTAAATATCATTTTCATTCAAAAATAAAATTTATTTTTTAATACTCACAATTTTCATGATCAAACAAATAATACAAAAGGAATGAAGTGGTCACAAGAAACTATCAAGTCAAGCCCAGGCAACAGGCCGCCTTGTCAGTAAGATTTGGTCCATTTTCTTTATCATTAAATTATAGATTTGAGTCCATGCATTTTTTGGTGTTTTAAAAAGAATATAAGGATTTTTTTCTTAGTTTAAAGTTATGCAATAATTGTTTTTATTTTATGGCATTGTAATTATTGTATATAAGTACCATAATAAATAAATTGAAGGTAATGGTCCAAGAAATATATAATAGTTGAACTAAGTAATAAATTTTGTTATTCAACCCATCTTGACTCGCCCTAAACATATCTAATACAAATCCTAGTTAGCCCATCAAATCAAAATAATCTATTTTTGAAGAGAGAAAAGATTTACTTATGACCGTCTAATTCGAATGATGACATTTTCTGTTATTACATATATACATTCTTTGGTCAGTTATTTTATCAACATGTTAAAGTATACATAATATAATATTCAACATACTCCCTCCGTCCCTATTTACTTGTCCATATTTCCTTTTTTGGTTGTCCCTATTTAGTTGTCCATTTTGACAAATCAAGAAAGGACAACAAATTTTTTCCTATTATACCCTTATTTACACTTCTTGAAAATTGTAAAAGTGTATGTTGTTTCCCTCCAATTTATTTCACTTTAATTCAAATAAGTGGTTGTAATTTTGAAGTGAAAAGTTGTCATAAGGGTAAAATTGTAACTTCACTGTGNGATTTAAATTCCCAAAGTAAATGTCTAACCATGATTTAACTAATAAATACAATATATATTTAATATTAAAAATTATTATAATCTCATAATCTTAGCAACATATTATCTTGTCCATAAATATAGGGGAAAAAAAGTTCTTCCTAATTATTTTATTTTTACGTGGGATCTTTTTTACTTTTCTTTTAAATATTGAACGGTTGCCAAATATAGCTAATGTTAATTTTGGAGGAAATAGAAAAAAAAAAGGTGAAATAAAATAGGAAAAATAATACCCTTCAATAGCTAATGGTTAAAAAGAAAAATTCAATGAAAAAATGCAATAAAAATATTAACTTAAAAATAAAATAAAATTAACATCCTAAGTAAAAAATTTAGGAAGAAAACTTTTTTTCCCCTAAATTTATGAACAAGATAATATAAATTCAATGAAAAAATGCAATAAAAATGTTAACTTAAAAATAAAATAAAATTAACATCCTAAGTAAAAAATTTAGGAAGAAAACTTTTTTTCCCCTAAATTTATGAACAAGATAATATGTTGCTAAGATTGTGGGGATTATAGTAATTTTTAAAATTAAATATATAATATATTTATTAGTTAAATCATGGTTGTAGATTTACTTTGGGAAATTAAATATTAGTCATTTATTTTAACTTATGTAATGTGTCATTAATCCAATAGGAACTTGGGGAAAATGGAGAGAAGAGAAATGGAGAGGAGTTGGATCCATTATGGATGTACCTATAAAGTTTTTGCAAATTTTTTTCCTAAATTCATATACGTATTAACACACACAAAAAATTGAAAAAATTGACTAATTCCTATTAAATGACCCTTAAATGCTAAAAACCGGCGTGAATCATGGGGAGACTATACATTCTTTCCCCCCATGTCATTAAGGAGGGTCCAATAAAGTTTTTGCAAAAAAAAGTTCCCAAAATTTATCACCAAAAAATTCATGTATTAACACGCACGAAAAAATATATGAGAAAATTGCTTAAATTCTTGTTGAGTGACGCCTAAATGCTAGAAAAAAGTGGCTTGAATCATGTGAGATTTACGTACTGTTCCCCAGGTCATTAAGGAGGGTCTTGTAAAGTTTTTGCAAATTTAAAAAGAGTTCCCGAAATCCATATCACCAAAAAGTTCATGCACTAACATGCATGAAAAAATTAAGAAAATCGCTTAATTTCCTCTTTAGTGGCCCCTAAATGCTAGAAAAAGTGACGTAAATTATGGTGAGACTATATGTACTATTCCTCCCATGTCATTAAGGAGAGTCCTGTAAAGTTTTTATAAAAAAAAGTTTCTGAAATTCATATCACCAAAAAATAGATGTACTAACACACACGAAAAGAACTAAGAAAATCGCCTAATTCTTGTTAAGTGGCCCATAAATGCTAGAACAAGTGACGTGAATCATGTTGAGGCTATTCATACTGTTCCCCAGATCAATACAGAGGGTCCTATAAAGTTTTTGCAAAAAAAAGTTTTCGAAATTCATATCACGAAAAAATTCATGTACTAACACCCACATGAAAAACTAAGAAAAATGCCTAATTCCTTTTGAGTGGTTCCTAAATGCTAAAAAAGTGGCGTAAATCATGGTGAGACTATACATAATGTTTTCCCAGGTCATTATGGCGAGTCCTATAACGTTTTTGCATAAAAAATTCCAGCTATCCATATCACCAAAAAATTCATATACTACAAATTACCAAATTCCTATTGAGTGCCTCCTTAGTGCTAAAAAGTGGCATGACTCATGGTGAGGCTATACACATTGTTCCCTCAGGTCATTATAGAGGCATCTTTAAAGTTTTTAGGAAAAAAGTTCCCCAAATTCATATCACCAAAAACTTGATATACTAACACATGAAAATTTGAGAAAATCGTCTAATTCCTATTAAATGGCCCCTAAATGCTAAAAAAGTTGTGTGAATCATGGTGAGACTATACATACTGTTCCTCCAGGTCAATAATGAGGGCCAAGTAAAGTTTTTGCCAAAAAAGTTTCCAAAATTCATATCACTAAAAATTTCATATACTAACACACACGAAAAATTAAGGAAATCGTCTAATTCCTGTTGAATGTCCCCTAAATGCTAAAGGAGTGGATTCAATTATGGTGAGTCTATAGGTACTGGTCCCCCAGGTCATTACGAAGGCACCTTTAAAGTTTTTGCAAAAAATATTCTGAAATCCATATACCAAAAAATTCATGTACACACGAAATATTAAGAAAATCGTCTGATTCTAGTTGAATGGCTCTAAATGCTAAAAAAAAGTAGCGTAAATCATAGTGAAGCTATAAGTAAGGTTTCCCCAAGTCAATATTGAGGGTCATGTAAAATTTTTGCAATTTTTTTTTTCCAAAATACAAATCACNAGTAATATGTGATGTGTAATTTGAATGAAAATATATAAAATGGAGTTTTCTAAAACAAACAAACAAATACAATAAATAATAATGATATTAAATGTTAAAATATCATATAAAGGCTTGTGATTTTAAATATATTTATTATGAAGTGTAATATATACATATAAGTTGTTCAAAACATATGAATGTTTATCATTCTTTTTACATGTAGGGATAAGTTGATGATAAATTATATGTAATAAAGTAATATGTATATTTAGGTGTAGGCATTTATATTATAAAATAAATAAATAACATTAGTAAAAGAGATAGTAGATAACACTAGGTTATGTGAAGAAAAAATATAGAGTATATACCATTATATGTACGACATATATATGTGTATCTTGTATTTGAACCTGTTTGCATATCTAAAATTTGAAATAGCATGTTAAAAAGATTAAAATGTTATTAGCAATGTTTGATTCAAAAAAGTAAGTATAGTCAATGCATTTTATAAAGGAGTGATGTAAAGAGTATAAAAAAAAATAGGCCTAACTATTGAAACTTATTCTATAGTTACATTTGTTTTGTTAAATATATAAGCCTACTTCCCTACTTATTTTCTTTAAAAAAAATGTATATCTAAAGATAAGTATCTTAGCCTCAAGTAAATTTCTAAATGTAATTATTCTTAGCCTTTAAACTAGTTGCAAAATATTCGAAGGTCCTAAGCGATGAGCAGGCCTAAATGAATATTATTTTAACCTTTATGTATCTCTAAATTCATTTGGAAGTCCCAACTCATGAATTTCATTTTTTCCTACGTAGATACCTAAATGAAAATTATTTCACCCTTTTAAAATTTCAAAGAGGGTTTTAGACAATAAGTTTTCCTATTCCTTAAGTGACTAAGTCGATATACACTTCTTTTCCCCAATTTTGAAACACTAGTATTATTTTAACCTTTGAAACTTTGTTTGGAAAATTCTTAAACTATAGGCCTCTTTTCAACTAAATTCATAAACAAATAATGTTAGTTCATGTGAAATAAGCTTCGAAATAAAAGACAAATAGTATATTAAAACTTGTAAGCAAAGATTAGCCAATATATCCAAACAATATAATTAAGACTCAAAAAGAGGAAGACTAAGAAATATTGGACTCCTAATTTGCGAGACTCCAAGCACTGCGATGATCCTAATTTGCTGTTGGCCTAATATCTTAGGCCAATAACGAGTTTCAAAGTAGAAACTCTGGCTCTCCGGTTGTACATGAAACGTAAGAAAGAAAATGGTAAGGATACAAAAACTATGTAATAAAGTATATGTCGAAATGAATATCAAATATTCTCTCTAGTTATCTTGATCCAAAAATTTTAAACTTTAAGAGTAAGAAAATAATTGCAAACAAACACTTGAGGGGTGGGGGATGAATGGCAGAACACACTCTTAAATCAATCCTATTAAAACAGAATACATATGAACATGCCTTACTCAACTCTAAGAAAATAAATAGCTTAATCGGGTCCCAATAGAATAAATGTCATGCTTTGCCTACGCAATTTCGAGATTCAACACATAAATTCAACCTAGAGAGGAAAAGAAAAAGATACTTCATAGAACTCTCCAACTAGATAATTCCATGATTGGTTTCTCAAAGGATTCAAACAAAATATAACAAGAATTTACTAACTTTGTGATAATGTGAAGGATATTAAAATCCCAGCAGACTAGTAACCATAAAAAATAATGACCAAAATCAATCTAAAATATAAAATTATGTACATATTGATGGAAAAGATACATTGGCTGCAACCTCTAAAGAGAAACATCAAAATAACAAAGTGTCCTAATTTTCTCACATAAGGAAAAATATTTTGTATATGATCAGAACATCAAAGAAAACACGTATTACGAGTTGCAAGACATATGATTATTTTACTTTAACAATGTATGAGTAGTTCTTTAGATATCTAAACAAGTATGATTGTTACTTAACATTTAATATGATCATTTCACATGAATATCATATGTGATTATATTTGGAATCTATCTTCAGGAAAATAGGCAAGAAGAGTGCGAGGAACTAGAAAATACCAATGAAAAACATTTGTATATCTATTTAAAAGGAGAAAATGAGCACTTTATTTTTAGTATCACTGCATTAAGAGATGACACGAAAATATTTGATTAAACTTTATACATAGACATATTTGAAAAATACTAACTTTAAGCTGAAAGTCAAAGATTTTGACATTTTTTATTATATAAGCTAGAGCATCCTTTTCCATATGAAAGTAAATTATAATTTTACTTTTAGTTTGATATGGCATGGCAGTGAACTTGGCTTGGACTTCCAAAATTGTATACTACATATCAAATATATCTCAGGATGCAAAACAACTATAGGTTCAAACAAGGACGAGATGAAATCATATTATTCCTCATTTTCAATTCTTGTAGAAACAAAGAGGTGAATATTAATACATACGTAAATAAAATAGAACAGATTACACCCAACATAACATCCCTTCACATGACTATATTAGATGACAATAAAGGAAGACAAAAATAAATGAGAGAAAGGATTTCACCTTTTGTTGAGCAGCAAACTAAGACTTTGTTGTCAAGATTCAAAGTTCAAACTCAAACTCGAAGTTAAAAAAAACAAAAACAGAGAAGTGTGAATCTTTTTTTTTTTTTCAGACGCCTTTTGAATCTCTATTTAAATTCTTATATCTTTTTATTGTTGAACCTATAGTGATTGATCCGATTTTTTCTCCCCTTTTGTGGATTACTTTTTGACGTTCCTCCCTCTTCGAATGAGGCAAAACACCTCTTATATAGGCAAAATTCGGACTTTCAAAAATCCGGATTTGAAACTCAAAATTATTAAAACCCATAGTGTAATGCGAGGGACGAGTGAAATCTTGAAAAGATCACCTTTTTTAGGCTCCTCAGACTTGAGACCTAAGAGCTCCTTCTATTCTTGAGTTTTCTTTTCCATGTAACAAGGGAAAAAGGTGGGATTATTGACGGCCGTGTCAAAGAAAGGTGATGGAGGGGACTTAAAGTTGATAGGAAGAGGCCATGATTGATGGACGGCGTGGGGAGATATATTGATGACCACCGAAAATTGCCATTTTTCGGTGGTCTGTAGGCGGAAACGATGGCAGAGGAGAGAGATCGATGGGAGGGGAGAGGAAAAGAATTTGATGGGAAAGGAGCGATTTTGGGAAGAGAGAACGTATGGGCAAGGAGAAAATTCTGGGAAAAAGAAAAGTGTGGCTGATGGGTTGTACTTATTTTGGGAAAAGATGAAAATAATTTGGGATTTAATTTGGGCCGTCCGATCATTTGATCGGATATATATATAAGGCCATTAGATTAGTAAAAGGATGAATTAATTAAGGTCATTAGATTAGATTGTAAGGCTGAGATCGAATCTAAAGAAGCACAATCCATGTGCTCGCCTACGTGGCATACACGGATTGGCCGATTTAATAAGACTTGGATTGCTAAATTTGCTCAAATTGAATTCATTTAAATTATAACTACTTTCTTTATTAAATAGCCACAAGTGATAATTATTTTGCAAGATTAGCTTATTTGATAAAATTAGTCACTCTTAAAATTAAATTAATATAAATTAGTAAATCATCAATTATCTACGCTTTCTAATTTTAATAAATGTATGAAAAATATCTATTGCGACAAAAGGAATTATATTTGAATAATAAAAAAATAGATTTAATTCTTAAGAAGAACAACGTTTATTTAAAAAAAATGAGAAAGTAAGTAGTAATATGATATCTTTAATTTTTATAAGAAATAACATAAATTTATCGTCAAATAAATTTTTTTTTGTATTCCTATGAAAAATTTCATAACATATATATTTTATTATTATTATTATTATTATTATTATTATTATTATTATTACTATAGTTAAATGTGAAGAGTCAAAATTGGGTGTCATCAGGTACTGGTCCGCCAGGTCATTACGAAGGCACCTTTAGTTTTTGCAAAAAATATTTTGAAATCCATCTACCAAAAAATTCATGTACACACGAAATATTAAGAAAATCATCTGATCTAGTTGATTGGCTCTAAATGCTAAAGAAAAGTAGCTTAAATCATAGTGAAGCTATATGTAAGGTTTCCCCAAGTCAATATTGAGGGTCATGTAAAATTTTTGCAATCTTTTTTTCCCAAAATACAAATCACCAAAAAATTCAAGTACTAACACGCATAAAAAATTGAGAAAATCATCTAATTCCTGTTGGGTGGTCCCTAAATGCTGAAATAGTGAATTTTTTTTAAAAAGTTTTTGCAAAAAAGTTCCCGAAATTCACATCACCAAAAAAAATTCAAGTACTAACACACATACAAAATTGAGAAAATCATCTAATTCCTGTTGGGTGGTCCCTAAATGCTAAAAGAGTGATTTTTTTTAAAAAAAAATTTACAAAAAAAGTTCCCGAAATCCACATCACCAGAAACTTCATGTACTAACGCACACAAAAAATTAAGAAAATTGCCCAATTCTTATTGAGTGACCCCTAAATGCTAAAAAAGTGGTGTGAATCATGATGAGACTATATGTACTGTTCCCCCAAGTCATTACCAACACACCTTTACTTTTTTGCAAAAAAATCCATATTCCCAAAAAAATTACTAAACACATGAAAAATTGAGAAAATCGCCTAATTACTTTTGAGTGTCCTCTAAATGCTAAAAAAGTAGCGTGAATTATGGTGAGGCTATAGGTACTGTTCCTCCAGGTCATTACAGAGGCATCTTTAAAGTTATTGCAAAAAAAAATTCTGAAATTCATACCATCAAAATTTTTTATACTAACACGTACGAAAAATTGAGAAAATAGCATAATTCTTATTGAGTGCCCCCTAAATGTTAAAAAAAAGTGGTGTGAATCAAATATTCCCCAGGACATTACAGAGGGTTCTGTAAAGTTTTTCTAAAAATAGTTCTCGAAATTTACGTCATCAAAAAATTTAAAGATTAAGAAAATAGTCTAGTTTAGATTTAGCGTCCCCGAAATGCTAAAGTGTAGTATATATATATATATATATAATTAATCTACATCTAAATTGTAGTCAAATTTGCAGTAACATATTCATACTTTATAGGAACGTATAACGGTCCTAGGTATTTTTTTAAAAGAGTTATTTTGACATTTATCCAATATAACACAAGTAATAATTCGTTTAGAGAAGAATATAGTGATTCATAAAATAGAAATGTAAGAGATTCTACTAATTTCTTGATGGTAGAATTGAAGTGTGAAGGAGAGAAGTTTTTTTTAATTTTTTATTTTTTTATATGTTCAAAGAGGGTAAATGATCAAATATTTTTATCTTTTTACCTTTTGATCAGCACATGTGTACAAATGAATTTTTTTTTAAAAAAAAATTATTATTCAGCTAACCCGATAAATGTCCTAGAAATATTTTAAAAATATGTAGGGGTTCATATGAGGCATGTAAAGTATGAGTTACGATAAATTCCGTTATATGTATGCATCATTTTAGTCAATAGTGTTTGCTCAAACCTATTTCTTCAAGTTTAAAACTCTAATCTAGTATAACGCAATTGAATTCAACTATCTATATATTTAATATAATATTCATGAGATTCAACCCCAACTATGAACATTCAAAACTAGTAGCTTGGTTCTTCACGTTTTCATGTTTCGGAAGGTCCAATGGCGGATTCAGGATTTTAAAGTTCGACAAAGGCAAAAAGAGTCTTCTAGGATCAACACAAAATTATCAATGCTTGAACTGATTGATCTAAGTGAGCTACGAGACTAGTCTTCTAAGATCACCTTGCATGAAGAAGAAGAAGCTTGGGATTTTGAGACCTTTTATAAAGTTGAAGAAAGCAATCAACAGGAGGAGGAGCTTATCACCTGTCACTCCAACAAAAAAGAGGAGATTGTACTTGCAACTGTAAGTGTCGATTATGAACATGATTCGATTGTTGATTTGGGATTGAGAAAAAGTTCATCAACATGAGTGAATATAAAGGCTGTCGAGTAGTGATCAATTGAAGCATCTTCATTACAAAGAAAGCATGCTTCTAAGTTACTCCTTCTAGTCAGAGGCGAAGCTAGGATTTTTCATTTATGATTTTGGACCATAATATTTTTTTTCTGGTCGGTTCTAGATATTATTTATACATATGAAATGATTCTTTTACACAGATACAGGGTTTGAGCTAAAGCTAGCCATACCTATGATGGTGGCTCTGTCCTGTGACAACCCAACTTAAGATAAGAAGTCTCACATCACAAAACACAAGAGAAATGTTGGGTCTATGAGTAGGCAGACCTTACTAACTAGTGACGCGTTTTAAAGCCATGGAGGCCCAGGCCCAAAGTATTTCAGGGTCCCCTGTTTGATCTTTGATTCAAGCAATCGCATGCAGCAACAATCTGATATACTTGTTGCATTGTTGGCCTTTGATTAGGAATGAATTTCATTCATGCAGTGACTTGCAAGTTCAAGTAGCTGCATTATCATATCATCAAATCCTTGTCCTAACAGTACTAGTTTATCCACATCAAGTAGACTTACAAAAGAACTGTTGAAATGATTTTGACTTAAGCGATTCCTTCCTTGTTAAAAGCTCGAGAAGCACAACCCCAAATCGATAAACATCTTTCTTGTAAGTTGTATAGTATAAAGAGTCTGCTATTGACAATAAACTTGTATAAAGTCAAACTAATAGACACACGCATTCTCCTATATGACAATTTGTGTCATACGTATATTATGTCATGTAAGACTCATATGTCTACTTGTTCAACTTTATACAAGTTTAAGTGTCTACTTGTGAACATTTAAAGTTGAAGGACATAAATGAAAATGAGGTCAAATTAAATGACACATTTATATATTATGCCTAAAATTTGGTTGGTATGTGCGAGAAGGGCAAGTTGAAGTGATATTCGTATGACATATAGGTCACGAGTTCTAACCGTGTAATCACCTCATGGTATGTTGACTACATTGCCCCTTGGGGTGTGTCCCTTCTTCCGAACTGTTACTTGAAATTTGAAAAGATTTGTCAACCCAAAAGACTCAAAGATTTGTCTTTTATTATTGCTTTGAATTTTAATTTCAGTTAGGTGCCAAAGTAGACTTTATAGGTGATTTGTTGAAAAATTATTATCCATTATAGACTTTAACAATTTAAATAGACAACTTAAAACATAAAATCAAAATACCTCAATAACTCTTATAGTATCATTAACTTAACTTCTAAACATGAAACCTTAGTGATACCACAACAATATACATATATTCTTATAGTATCAATAACTAATGAGTAATTTCTGAACATGAAACCTTAATGATACCTAAACAATATACATATATTCTTATAGTATCATTGAGTAATGAGTAATTTCTGAACATGAAACCTTAATGATACCACAACAATATACATATATATCTATATATATATTTATTTTTTTTATTTTTTATTTTTATAGTATCATTAACTAATGAGTGATTTCTGAACAAGAAACCTTAATGATACCACAACAATATACATATACTATTATAGTATAATTGACTAATGAGTAATTTGTGAACAAGGAACCTTAATGATACCACAACAATATACATATACTCATATAGTATCAAATTTGAGGTGTAACCTTTGTGAAAAAGGTCTTTCTTGGAGTTAATCTTTCTGCATTATTTTCTTGATTTATTTTGGGTTATGTTAATATATACTTAATAATTTGGATGCAAAAAAGTGTTGTTTTTTTGTTGTAAAATAATCTATTTGGTTTGTTTAATTATATCATTTAAAAAGTTGAAACTATATTTCATCTTGAAAATCGTGCATGTATACATGATAGTTCATACATTTCTTTCGTATGATACATTTTTTGGTTTCAGATTTTGATTTTGATGCGACCTGTCGTTATAATTTATAAGAAGTTGGTCACATTTTTTATAGTTAGATCTATGATTCTAAGTATATAAATTTGGAGTGGAAAAGATAGATGAGAAGTGAGGCAGGCATATATACGAGCTGATCTTACACCACTAAATTGGCGTATTTGGTTGTTCTTTATTAGGTTAAATATATCGATAACAACGTCAAGAATCAAGATGAACGCTCAATGGTCTATTTTAATGCTTCCCGACTTAGTTATAGGGAAAATCACCCCATATACACATTTAAGAGTAAATATTACGGATTTTAAACCTATTTTAAAAAATTTCTTGCTTATAACAGATTATTTACGGGTTATGACATATCAGTTAAATTTAATTTTAAAATTAAAATTAAATTATATTTATTTAATAAATTATTAATCTATTTATAGTTTTTTATTATTAATTAATAATAGATAATTAATTTACTTTCTTTTTT